>NW_027069524.1:182674-309462 GCF_002906115.3 Quercus suber | reverse complement strand
AATTCTCTAATAAAACGAACATTCCAACTTCTTCTATCCTCCGCCCCCTGCCTTGACAGAGACTCTTCTACAGATACCTCCTTATCAATGACAATAGCATACAGCCTTGGGAAAGCCAATTGAAAAGGTTGATCCCCATACCACCCATCCTGCCAAAACCTCACTCTATTTCCCAACCCAACAACAAACTGGCAATTTTTGCTAAAATCCTCCCATCCCATACGAATACCTCTCCACAAACCACACCCATGAACTCCCCTACCCAACTTTGAGGTCCACCCCCCCCATTCTTCCCCATATTTTAAAGCTACCACCCTTCTCCATAACCGATCCTCTTCCTTACCAAACCGCCACAACCATTTCCCCAATAAGGCCTTATTGAAAGTAGTAAGTTTCCTTATCCCCAAGCTACCATTGGCTATAGGCGCACAAACTTTATCCCATCCAACCAGATGAGTCTTGCTATCACTCCATAGAAAATCCCTTTGCAACTTTTCCATTTTATTAGCCACATGAGTAGGAATTGTGAATAATGATAGAAAATAGGTAGGAAGGCTAGATAACGTACTCTTAAGTAACATCAATCCCCCCTTGGACAAATACAGCTTCTTCCACCCGGCTAGTTTCCGCTCAAATTTTTCCAAAATAGGATTCCAAATTGAAGGGGAGTTATGTGAAGCCCCCAACGGCATACCAAGATAAGACATAGGCAACTTTCCAACTCTGCAACCCAAAATTTCAGCCAGAGCTTGCACATTATCAACCTCCCCTATTGGAACCATTTCACTCTTATGCACATTAACCTTCAAACTGTTACCGCCTGAAAACTAAGTAACAACAACCGAATATGAAGAATTTGCTCCACATCTGCATCACAAAATAGGATAGTATCGTCTACAAATAATAGATGTGTAACACATTCTCCACCACCCCTCCTACCCTCAACTTTAAACCACGGATCAAGCCAGCTCCCTCCACTCTTCTCAACATCCTACTAAACACCTCCATCACAATCAAAAACAGCATAGGAGATAGCGGATCCCCTTGTCTTAAGCCCCTCGAACTACCAAAAAATCAGCTGGGGACCCATTGATCAAAATAGAGAATTGGATTGTGGAGATACAAGAACGGATCCACTTACACCACTTCACTCCAAAGCCCATTCTATTCAACAAATTCAGCAAAGCCTCCCAGTTCACATGATCACAGGCTTTCTCAATATCAAGTTTACAAATGACTCCAGGAACCTCTCTCTTGCTTGATAAGGAGGTATCTGTAGAAGAGTCTCTGTCAAGGCAGGGGGCGGAGGATAGAAGAAGTTGGAATGTTCGTTTTATTAGAGAATTGAATGATTGGGAGATGGATGAAGGGCTGCATTTTCTTCATATATTGGGAAATAATACCCCTCCCATGGCTATGGGAGACCGGTTGAGATGGAAGTTGAAGCCTAATGGAGATTTTGACGTCCGATCATATTATAATAAACTAAGGGACTCTCCTTCAATTGTCTTTCCTTGGAAAGCTATATGGAAAGTAAAGGCCCCTAGACGAGTTTCCTTTTTTGTTTGGTGTGTAGCTTGGAATAAGATCCTTACAGGTGATAACTTGAGATTGAGGAAATTAGTTTTTGTGGACTGGTGTATAATGTGCCGACATTGTGGAGAGACGGTTGATCACTTACTACTTCACTGTGAGATGACCTATCGGTTATGGAGCTTTGTCTTTATAACTTTTGGCTTGCCTTGGGTTATACCTAGATCGATTACAGAGCTACTTTTTGGCTGGTGGAATTGGTTGGGGAAGCAATCGTCTCAGATTTGGAATTTAGTTCCGTTGTGCATTCTGTGGTGTATTTGGAATGAACGGAATAGGCGGACTTTTGAGGATTTGGATAGTTCTGGTGATCAGCTGCTTGCTTCTTTTAGTGGGACTCTATTTGATTGGTCTCGGGCATGGGGACTCACGACTAGTGATTCTCTCCCTTCTTTTCTTAGCTCTCTTGCTCTTTGTAATTAATATGCTGATAGGCTTTCTTTTTTGTTTTTTTCTTTGGTTTCTTTTTCTTGTATTTTCTAGGTTTGCTCTATGTTCTTCATGCATAGAGTAGCCTTTCGTATATATAACATTCTTACTTATCAAAAAAAAAAAATATTTCCATTTATTGTGACTCAAAATCCTCTTGCTAATATGCTTGTATCTCTCCTATGGTACTAGATAACTTGTACCTTTGACAAAATCAACAGCTACATAGGACATAAATTTTTCGATAAATTTTTTAAAAACAAATCAATGCAATTCTTGGATATATTAGCTGGAATTTGAGGCATTTCTCTAGGATAGTCAGCTAATGTTTTGGTAGCTTCTGTTGCTACAACAGAAATTATAGGTTCTAGTTCTTTGCCTTTATCTTGAAACTTCCCTTTGCCAAGCAATTCAGAAACCTTCTTTACATCAGAGGTTTGTGTTTTTGACCTTTCAGCTTCTTGTTTGGGCTCTCTTCATGCTTTTTAAGCATTTGGACATCCTGCTTAGCTTTTTTTTCTTCTTGCTGTTCAAATTTTAGACCAGGCTATTCTAGCATTTTAGAATGCTGTCTTGGAAATTCAGCTTTTCCTAAATATTGCACATTCCTTTACTTTATGATCAGATCTAAAACTTTTGTTATCATATCCCACATGATAGTTGTATCAATAACTTTTTGAAGATTAAAATATTGCAGTAGACATCTTCTCTTGAATTCCATATCTCATCCCACACTTAAATTGAGCAATTGTCAAGTGCTTGCATTCAACAACTCACATTTGATAGTTAGTTTACCAAACATTCTAGCATAATCAATCACTAATAGATTACCTTGTGAAAACTAACAATCTCATCATAAAGTCTCAGTTTAAGTCAATCTTGAAAAATCTTTTCTTAAGATGCATCTGTCACTCCAATGCATCATTGAAGTCAGGTAAAATCTATAACTATGTGAAATGCAACCTGCTCTGATACTAAAATATAGGACAAGGGTGAACAAAGCAAAATCATCTGGCAGTGCTTGGGCAGCTTGGGTTTTGAAGAGTTAGGGTTAGGGTTTGGTGGGAAAAAAGCTGGAAAATGATAAGGATTATAGGAATATAATAGGGAAAGTAAATAGTAAGATTTGGGAATGAAACAAAAGGAAAAACCAAGATTTGGATTGGTGTTCAACGTCTGTGAAAAATAACCTGTAAACAGTAATAGGGTGGTCTAAGGATTATTTGGGGTTATTTGATTGGTGGGTGGGTTAAGATTTTGAAGTTTTGGATTTTAGGTTTTAAGGGTGACAAACAAACCTATATATATATATATATATATTTGCAAGGGTTTAAGTTTCTGGGAATTTAAGAAGGAAAAGGAAAAAACAATAAACTTCTAGGCATCACACCTAGGATTTCCTTGGCATCACAACTTAGAGAAGGTTGTATCAGACAAGCCCCAAATAAAGCTCATAGCCTCTAAAAGTTTGGAAAACGTATTCTCCTTCCATCTAAAATGAAAGAATTACATCCCTTTAAATATAAAACTAATACCTATTCCTAAAAGAAATTGGACTTCTTAAAACCCTAATAAGAGTTGGACTGCTTTGGCCTTTACTACTAAGCCCAACTAAATAACTACACTAAAATAAAATCCTAGAATAAGACCTAATGGACTATTACTACAGCCTGTCCAGAGATTAGGAAATTACAAAATTTTCCCTGACACTTCGAAATAAATAAAATAGAGATTGAATTCTCACTGCCTGCATCACAAAGTCAAATCAGATTTAGATTTCACGGGTTGGACAGCTCTGATTTTGAGGATTCATAGTTAGGGATTGGTGGAAAAAAATGCAAGAAAATAGTAAGGAATATAGGATTTCAAATGGTGAAAAGGAATAGTAGGATTTGGGAATGAAATAAAACAAAAAAGCCAAGATCCGGGGTTGCTGTTCCAAGGTTGTAAATGGTAACCCAAATAGTGTTTTGATTCTACATGGGTTATTTTGGGCTATTTGTTGGATGGGTGATTTAGGGTGTGAAGTTTGGATTTTAGGGTTTAAAAGGTGACAAATCAATGCATATTTACAAGGTTTTAAGCTGCTAGGAATTTAAGAACAACAAAAAAAAAAAAAAAAAAACAATAAATTTTAACGCTTCACTCCTAGGATTTCCTTGGTACCACCTCGGAGAAAGTTGTATCACACAAACCTCAAATAAAGCGTCATAACTTCTGAAAATTTAGAAAACTTATTTTTCTTCTCTTGAATAGAAAGCATTGCATCCACATTAATAGATGACTAATGCCAATTCCCAATACAACTTGGACTTCTTGAAACCCTAATAAGACTTGGACTTGGACTCCTTGGGCTTTACTACTAAACCTAAACTAATGATTAAATAGATGATTAATACCTATTTTTCTTTTTTCCTTTTTCCCTGATTGCTTGTTCAAATTTTACAGCAGATGTTCTAACTTTTTCGAATGTTGTCATGGAAAATCAGCTTTCTGTCATATATATAGTGGATTCCTTCACTTTATGATTAGATCCAAAAACCCTAGTGATAGTTTTCCACACGATAGTTGTATCAATAACTTCTTGGAGATCAGAAAACCTGTAGAGTGGGACATTTTCTCTCAAATATCAGATCTTAGTCAACACTTGAATCAAGCAATTGTCATGTGTTCACATTCAACTACTCCACATGTGATAGTTAGCTCATCAAACTTTCTAGTATAAGCAATTACTCATACATTACCCTGGTGAAAACCATCTCATTGTGAAGTCTTTTGTCTAAATCTATATTGAAGAACCTTTTCTTTAAGCGCATCTGTAACTCCTTCTATCCCATCATTGAAGGCATGTAAAATCTACCACCATGTGAAAACATATGGTGTAACCCACTTTGAAACCAAAATTGATGTAGGAAAAAGGAGAACAAAAGAATTCCTAAGTCAGGTCTGGCAGGAATTAGGGTTAGGGTTTTGTGGGAAGAGCCAGAAAACAGTAAGGAATATAGGGTTTCTAATGGTGAAAAGAAATTAGAAGGATTTGGGGATGAAATAAAGGAGAAAAGCTAAGGTCCGGGTTGCTGTTCCAGGGTTGCAAATGGTAACCAGTGAACAAAGTTTTGGCACTTTGTGGGGTATTTGGGCAATTTGATGGATGGGTGGTTAGCGTTTTGAAGTTTTAAATTTTAGGTTTTAAAATGTGACAAATCAATGTGCACTTGCAAGGTTTTAAGTTGTTGGGAATTTAGAAATAGAAAAGAAAAACAATAAACTTCTAGGCACCGCACCTAGCACTTTATGAAGATTATGTTTATTTTGATTCTTAAAATCTGTGTCATTTTCAAACTTTCATCTATTGTGGGACAAAGGGAATACAAAGTCTGAAATCCTTGAATTGGTGCAAAATTCTAGATCAGCTATATTTATTAGGTTTTTAAGTAGCAGAAGCAAATTTCTTTCAGAAATGAATGGTGAGTGATGCATTCATCTAGGTCAGTCATGATAAACTGTTAAGGAATCCAAATAAAAGTATTAATACTTTGGTTGTCGGGGGGGGGGGGGGGGGGGGGGGGGGGGGGNTTGGCGGGGGGGGGGGGGGGATGTTGGGGGAATGGAGGCTCTCAACAGATCTTGAATCTGGATTATTTGCAGGAGAAAAGAACTTGCAGAAACCAAATAAGAAAACCATACCAGGTCACACATATTGAAGTATAAACAGTAGACCACACTAGGAGTATAACCAGAGGTCTTATGAATTACAGAAAAATATTTTATACATAAGACCACAAGACAAGAAAGCAAAGTGAGCACAAACAACTTTTAGAGAATTAATCCTTCTAAAACAAACAAGTCATACCTTCACACCTTGTCTAGTACATCTTGTTAGACAGAATCATGAGCCATTCATCACATTGGACATCGCAGCTGCAAATAAAATAATGGTGTAAGACTTTAAAATTGCATCAGAATCAGGTTCTAGCACCCATCACTATGAACTCTTGTAAAAATAGGACAAAAGAGCAAACTTTGATCCTTGATACAGTGATGCAGCACATGCAAACTAGCAAAACTTGACTGCATAAAAATTCAAAAATAGTGTAGACAAACACAAATGCACTAAAATCAGTTCAACTTATTGATGACGCTGGAATTTTCACTTCATTAGACGGTGGGCCCCTTACAACTCTAAAACGCAATAGGATCAAACTTTAGCTATATTAAGAGCCAACAGTCATAAAGCCAATTTACTTATTGCACTTAAAGTTTTAGTCTCTGGTTGGGGCTTTCTTCCCTTACAATGACAACTAGTGTTCAAACAAGTATATTCCTTCAATTTAAAATCCCAAGTTACTGGTATTGTTGTAATAATGGCAAATGTCACTGCCAATAACTTCATTGCAAATATCGCAGGTCAAAGTCCTTCCTAGATATCAATAAAAAGGTAGGACCGTTATATGAGAAACAAAACTAGGAGAGGAGTCCAATAACCAAATCTAAGTCTATTAAACTTCAAGTGCATAGACCATAACTCAATAGATAGAGTAGACAACCAAATTAGGAAGTATATGTACAAAAGAGATGATTACCCAACATATAAAACAATACAAGAGATATGATTCCTAACATATAATACAATTTTTGAGACAGAATGTCATCAATGAAGGACTCATTCATGAACTCCATATGTCACTGGTCTACGCACGAGTAATTGAAAATACATTACTGTCTAATAATCAGAAATTAACTCACTTCTTTGCATTATTAAGACAACTGCTATTTTCCCCTTTTTGGTTCTTTCGCTTCGCTAGTGTTTCCTACTAACCCAACATAGAGTAGTCAAATAACTGCAGATCAGTAATCAAATGTTGTGGCAAAGCACTATTATTCTACATGATAAAGGATGCAGAATTACCTAGAAGACAGCAAGTTCTTGCCTGCTTCTTAACAATGAACCTCTGTAATTATGAACCTCCATAAGAAGTACAAACCTCGGTCTTTCAAGAAAGGTAGATCTTGTCACTCACCAATAATCACCACAACAGCAAACCCCATCCTTAAAATGATGGAACCGATTCATGTCTCTGATAATTATATCTCGCTGCACAACCTTTGAAATTAACTTCATTGCAGCATGACAATCCACACATATTCGGAGGTTTTTAATGATACGAATAGGCTCCCAAATGGCATTTTAATTAGCCCATAAGCAAGAGCTAATCTTTCACTATGTACCCATAAGAGATGCTCCTTTTCATCATCATCCACATCAATCAAAACTGCATTATGGTTGGGAACATATCCTGCCTTCCTGGTTTTCATTTTCAAAGATTCCAGCATCCCATTAATTAGTTTCATTTCAGGATGTGAGGTATCTCCAACAGTGAAATAATGAACTATTCCCTGGTTCTCAATCCAACTGAGACCCGGTTCCTTCTTTACTCCTTCCTCTTCATGTTTTCCTAACTGAAGCAACATTTCCCCACCTCCTTGCAGTGGCATATATATTTGACAATAACACATGGGTTGCTTCATCTTGGGGTTCCATTTCAAAGACACGCTGTGCAGAAATTCTACCAAGCTCAACATCATTATGGATAACACAAGCCCAAGCAAAGCACGCCAAACCATAACACTAGGCTCAAATGGTATTTCCTCAATCAACTTGAAAGCCTTATCAAGATGTCCTGATCTCCCTAGAAGCCAGACCAAACAAGTATAGTGCTCTATACATGGTTCGATGCCATAATCCTGCACCATAGAATTAAAATAAGCTTGTCCTTGATCTAGCAGCCCTGCATTGCTACAAGCTGACAGAACGCCAACAAAAGTTAACTTGTTTGGTTTACACTTCATATCCTGCATCACTTTCAAAAAATTTAGAGCCTCCCTACCCAAACCATGCATAGAATATCCTGAGATCATAGTGTTCCATGAAACTTCATCTCGTTCATTCAATGTGTCAAATATAGTACGGGCATCCTTAATGCTCCCACACTTAGCATACATATCTATTAAAGCATTACCAACAACAATATTCTTGTTATAAATGGTTTTGACTGTCAAGGAATGGATCTGAACTCCCAGATCCATGGCTGCCAGACTAGCACAAGCTCGAAGTACACTAGAGTATGTCACTTCTGTCGCACACACTTGGTATTCAAGCATATCTAAAAATAACTTGAGTGCCTTATCCCCATCACCCGACTGCACGTAGCCAACAATCATAGTGTTCCAAGTAACATCATTCTGTTTGGCGATTCCAAAAATAGATCCATAGAGTCCTCCATCCTCAAACACTTAGCATAGACATCCATGAGGGCATTGTAAACAAACACATCTGAGTTGAGACCAACTTTGAGTACATGAGAATGGATTTGCTTCCCCAAATCTAAACCTTTCATGGTTGCACAAGCTTGCAGAAGACTAGCAAATGTAAACTGATTAGGTACGACAAAAGCTTGCCTCATTTGACAAAACAATTCCACAGCTTCTTCACACCGATCACTTTGAGCATAACGTGCAATCATGAAACTCCAAGGAATCACGTCTTTCTTAGGGATCTCCTCGAATGCCCGCTGAGCATCATCAATGTCTCCAGACTTCGTGTACAGTTCAAGTAATGCAACACCCACATAAAGATCCTGTTCATAGCGAGTTTTCAATGCACACCCGTGAACACCCTTTGCCGCACTAAAAGCCTCTAGTCCAAGACAGGCCTTGAGCACACCAGCAAAAGTAAAATTATTTGGCTTGAACCCAATTATCCTCATTTGAAAAAGGCTCCTAATGCCTCTTCAAAACAATCATTCTCAGAATAACAAGCTAAAATCCCAGTCCAAGAAACCATATCCTTACAAACAATCCCATCAAAAATTTCACTAGCATTATCAACTTGCCCACAAACAGAATAAGCATCAATAAGAGCAGTCCCAACAAATGCATTAGAGTCATGACCAAGCTTACAAACACAAGCATGAAGTGTCCAACCTAGTTCACCCCATCCCACACTCACAAGCAACTTCAAAATCGCAGAAAAAAAAAAGGTTAAGCTCGTGACCCTCTCTATGTAACCTGGCAAACAACTCCACACCCTCAATGAATCGCAAGGACTGCGCGTATCCCTGAATTAACGTAACAAATGAGAGATCGTGTTCTCAGGCATTTCGTCGAACAGTTTAACAGCATCACACAACAACTCGGATTTCACATACATGTTGAGAAGAATGTTGTATCCGAACAAGTCTAAACAGCCACCTCTTTTCAGAATCTCAGAGTGGAGAGCCTTCCCTGAAGTTGGGTCACCGTTTTGGACACAATCTTGAAGCATAGTGGCGTATGCGTGAGAGTTGAACTCTGAGCTTGGAAGCTCCGTACAAGTCGAGCATTGCTGGGTCAATTGGCCACTTGGGCTGAGAAATAACGTTGTGAGAAGCATATCCAAGTGTTGGATTTTCTGCATTTGTTAAGAAATTTATACAAGGCAGAGTTCTGTAACAAAACAATCTGATCATGCGCCTTCGAGATTTGGGGTTGGATTCTCAATCTCACAAATTCGAATCTAAAAATTTCTAAAAAATAGTAATAGAAAATACATGAATAAATAACAATAGTAGACCATATGGATGGTACGCTTTTGGCAAAGGTTTTTTTTTTTTTTTTTTTTTTTTGGAGGAAATCGCAGTTAACCTACGTGATTTGGCCCGTTTTAATAATGTCCACTCGTTATTTGAAATTTGTCACTTAACTCACTTGAGGCGGCCTCCGTTAGACCCCTGTTAGCTACCTCTCTCTTTTCACCGTTAAAATAGGGGTAAATGTGTTTTTTTTCATTATATTTTATGTCTCTCTTCTCTTTTCTCTCCTTCTTCTTCCTCTTCACAATCAAAAACCAGAAATGTTCACATCAAAAAAAAAAAAATCCAGAAATGTATACGGAATGATGCGTTTAATGTTCTTACCCAATGCCCACTGCAATTGCCAAACATATTTTACAATGACAAGAAAACCAATATACCTAAAGTCACAAATAAAGCCACAAATCCATGTGAACATACACTCACAGATTCGCTAGCATTCCACTACTAAATCCAAAAATTGACTACTTAATTATTCATAGAATAATTACAAAATAAAACTCTAACCCTCTTTCTTTTGCTTGTTCTCTAAAAAAAACCCAGATTTGCAAGTAAAAAAAAAACTGCAAAAAAAAAAAAAAAAAAAAAAAAAAAAAAAAACCAGCAATCTATTCAAATTGACTACTTACTTCTTCATAGAACAATCAGAAAATAAAACTCTAACCCTCTTTCTTTTGCTGGGTTCTCTAAAAAAAAACCCAGATTTGCAAGTAAAAAAAAAAAAAAACCCAGCAATCTGTTCAAATTGCTAGGTTCAAATTTTTTGGGTTTAATACCATGATAAAACATCCATGCTGTCAATGAATGAATAATGAATAAATACAATAAAACACCTAAACCCAAAAAACATAGAACCCAGATCTACCATATCTAGCAACAAACCCAAATTCGTTCGATAAGTGAAATCCTTTACATTTAAATAGTGAGTTTGGCCACAATAACTCCTTATCTTCTGAGTATAGCTTGCAAAAAGAGGGATTAGTCCTAATCCACAAACCCAAAGAGGGATCGCAAGACATGGGAAATTTGCGATCTTGTACGCTCCGTGACTGAACACCAAGCCAATCTCGACAAATAGAGGTCGAAGCAACTACATCATTCAAGTCGAAAGTAGTGCTTTCTACACTATTGGCATACCTTGTGGCATACCTGGAATCTTGCCAAAAATCCTTTCTTCTCTTAGGAAATATCTCCTCTGGGTTCTGATTTTTTTTTTTTTTTTTTTTTGGGCGTGGTGAACACAGGTTGATAAAATTAGGGATTTACCTTGTTTGGTTGGTGAGAAAAATAATAGGAGAGGAAAATCCAAACTTCAATACACCTTTCTGCTTACAAGTGTTCAGATTTCACTTTGGCAATCTACGTGAAGAGAGAAAGAGACTATGGGTTTAGGGATTTAAGAGGTTCTAAGTAGAGAGAGGAGAGAGCTCATTCTTTTTTTTTTTTTTTTTAGATTCTAATTTGTTTGCAATTTTGCTAAGAGGCGTGGTATTTAGTTTTTTTTTTTTTTTTTTTTTTTTTTTTTTTTTTTTTTTTTTTTTTTTTTTTTTTTTTTTTTTTTTTTTTTTTTTTTTTTTTTTTTTTTTTTTTTTTTTTTTTTTTTTTTTTTTTTTTGTGTGTGTGTGTGTGTGTGTGTGTGTTTTCTCATTTGTTGTTCTCAACGTTACAATGATAATAACTCTCTCTTTCTACCAAGGAGTAACCCACTGCGAGTCAACCACGATAACCACCGCAACTGAGAAGTTGAGCTGCCAAGCTATAGACTAAGTTTGATTTGACTGGCCCAGGCCCATTCCACCATGACAGGTAGATTGCATGCACTGTTTAACTGTCATCGATTCACTATGTAGCCCTTAGCCCACTATCTCTTTGCCAAGAAGGGATCCACCGCTGTCGATTCATCATTTAGTACTTTATTATTATTATTTTTTAAAAAAATGTTATTGGATGCCTTAAGAGTATTAGTTTAGTAACTATTTTCAGAAACTTTTTATAGGAGAATGATAAAGCAATTAATTTTTTTGACGGTTTTTTTTATATTTCTCATGAAAGTGTTGTCAAAATTTTTCTTATATAGTTTATTAATAATTGCTCTAAGGACATCCATTAACATAATTTTTTTTTTAATTTGTTTTTGATGTTTGGATTTCGGATTGATTTTGTTTTAGTTGTTAGATTGGTTGGGTTAGGTGTATCTAGATTGTGCACCACTATGAACGGCGGCTTATGTCGGTGGTCATGTTAGGGAACTATTATTGTTTGTTGGTCGTGTGGTTCATAATTTTTGTTGTTGTTGTTGTTGTTTTTTATTTATTTTTTATTTATTTTTTTGGGAGTAAAGAAGTATTGAGTAAAAAAATTTTAAATTGAAAAAGTGCCAAACAGATTCATAATTTTTTTTGGGTGAGAAAACACCTAAAAACTCAGTTAGAGAAAACATGAAAAAAGTGCCTTTTCCATATTTAAATTTAATAACTGTTTTCTAGCAGGAGTTCTATTTTTGTAGTGGTTACTAAATTTTCGTTTGGTGTTTATATATCCATATATATATATATATATATATATATTTGTATTAGTTTTAAAAATGATGAATTTTTTTGGGCGTGGTGAACACAGGTTGATAAAATTAGGGATTTACTCTTGTTTGGTTGGTGAGAAAATTTATAGGAGAGGAAAATCCAAACTTCAATACACCTTCTTGCTTACAAGTGTTCAGATTTCACTTTGGCAATCTAAGTGAAGAGAGAAAGAGACTATGGGTTTAGGGATTTTTAAGGGTTCTAAGGTAGAGAGAGGGAGAGAGCTCATTCCTTTTTTTTTTTTTTTTTAGAGTTCTAATTGGGTTTTAATTTTGGCTTATATAGTAAAGAGGATTTTCTAACGGAAATGGTAGAGGTGGGTAACGAGGGTCTAACGGAGGCCACCTCAGGTGGGTTAAATGACAAATTTCAAACTACGGGTGGGCATTGTTAAAACGGGTCAAACCACATGTGGGTTAACTGTAATTTCCCCTTTGTTTTTTTTTTTTGAGACAATTGGCAAAGGTTAAAGTGGAGCTTCAAAATCAAAGTTGTAAAACCTAAGGTGCTTTATTAGAAAATTAAATCAAACATAAATGATCAATAAATTTTGAGAGGAAAAAGGTCAATATGGAATGAATCAAACATGAAAGAACAAAATAAAGCATAATTCCCCAAAATCTTATAATATAACAAAATGAAAACAATTAAACCTTATAAAATTGGACCTGAATCCGATAACTTGACTTGAACTCAAAGAAAAATACTCAACCTAACATGGGAGGGGTGTGCATGGATCGGATTGAGTCGGGTTAAGGAGATTTTTTGAACCCACCGACCATGGTAGGTCAAAAAAAATTCAACCCAACCCAACTCAACCCATATGGATCGGGTTGGGTCGATTGAACCCATAGGTTGGACAAATTTTTTTTTTCTTATTATTATTAAATTGAGTAGAAAAAAATATAAATATAAATGTATATAAAACACCCAAAAATTAATAACAATGTAACTCTTTAAAGGCAAACAACACTAAAGACTAAACAACAATAGTAATTTACTAGGGTTTATGTGAACTAATTAGCTTTCATATAGAATAGGAAGAGCTAGTTATTTTAAAATTTTTATTAATTATATAATATATTTTAAATATTTATATATTAAATATATGGGTGGGTAGGGTCGGGTTTGGAATTTTATGACCTAAACCCAACCCAACCCGCTATCAAAAAAAATTTTGTAACCTAACCCAACCTAGTGGTTTGGGTTGGGTCGGTTTTGGTGGGTTGGCGGCACACCCCTACATGGAATTTTTTTACCAAGAGTGAAAAATGGGTTAATTTATTCCCAACCAGTTTAACTCTAGGTAGTTTAACTCTAGGTCAAGTTAGGTCAACTTGTGACTCAATCTGACCCGTTTAAAAAAAAAAAAAAATTCTTACGTATTAAATTTAGATGAGATATTACAATACATTCATTTTTCATAGTTTCGCATGGACACCCCTACATGGGATTTTTTGACCAAAAGTGAAAAATGGGTTAATTTATTCCCAACCAGTTTAACTCTAGGTAGTTTAACTCTAGGTCAAGTTAGGTCAACTTGTGACTCAATCTGACCCGTTTAAAAAAAAAAAAAAAAACTCTTACGTATTAAATTTAGATGAGATATTACAGTACATTCATTTTTCATAGTTTCACATGCACATTTAGTATTAATGGCATTTATTTTTTTTGAGAAAACAATATTCATGGTAATGATATACCATGCTTGAAAACAAATATATATGGTCTAGTTCATTTAGTTTTTATTTTTGGACAAAGTTTAACTATAAAATTGATTGTAGCCTAAGGCTACAAACTTACTCAATATCTTTTTATTAGAAGTGAATTTTGAGGAATCCATCATTAGATTATATATTCTTCTTATATTCTCCATGCATGCAAAATTTCTAAAAAATTAAAGATCAATAGTTATATCATCAATAAATTGTTTAAATTGCAAGTTTTTGTAGTTTAAAATTATGCATAATGAAAGTTCAAAATGCGTGTAAAACACTTTTGAACGTTTAGACCCCAAATTACAAAATATCAATTCAAGCTTATTATCAAACAATTAATGTGCGGAACATGAACATAAGCCAAACACAGAATTGATAAACAACCTAAGCCAATTATAATCACATCCACAACAGAAAATAAAAGGCAAAGATAAAGGAAGAGAGATAAAAACTCAAGGACAACACGCGATGTGTTATCGAAGAGGAAACCGAAACTCTCGACGTAAAACCTCTCCGCCGCTCTCTAAGTGGTAAATAATCCATTAAAAAATGTAGTTGGGATATATGAATAGTAGAAGACCCTCCAAGCCTAATCTACCCAGTGTACCTAAACCCTCCAAGCTTCTTGCTCCAACAAGGCTGCGCCGAACCTATTTCTTCTTTAACTTACCGGATTCCGCTATACACTATAGTATCAACCAATATTCATTGGTCCCTTCCAAACTGCTTCCCTTAGCACCAAATGTACCTTCTCACAGACGTGGGTGTGGTGAGAAAAGTATTTGGTCAATGACCTCTCAAAAATGAATCAATGGAGAGGAAGAGAGTATAGGAATTTATAAAGTCTTTTAGTGAAGATTGGGGATGAGGCAATCTTGTTTTTCTCTAGGGTTTCTCTCAAAAAAATTCTCTCTAGAAGCTCTCTAGATTTCATGGGTATAAGGGTCTATATATAGTGGTGTGTGTTTGAAATACGAAGAGTCAGTTTTTGCCAAACAGGGTAAGTTGGCACTTGACTTCACGGCTTGTCCAAATTGCGAGTTTAAGTCGCGAGGTAATGGCTTGGCCAGCCTGGGACTTTTGTTCTTTAGTGCGATAGCTGGCGTGACCCTTTACCTTCCCGCATGCTTCTCACGTGCATAGCATTTGGCGGCTTGCAAGCCGCAAGTCAATCGCAAGTCCTAGCCGCAAGTCTCTACTTCTTTGCACAAGGATGAACAATTCTTCACCTCTCTTCACACACTACCCTTACATGAATCCTACCTAAATACAGGGTTACTAAGTGCTAAATTACAAGCAAATTAGCATGGAATAAAGCCAATAAGATGGTTGATAAATTTCAACCTTACACATAATATATAAACTTATAAATCATATAGTAAATAATATCTGATTGATACAAAATTTGGCATGTGTAATAAAAGCATGTAGAACATGCAATTTAACGGTTAGATTTTTAAAATATGTAATAACATTTGTTTTATTGAGTAAAATTGTAGCCTTAGGCTACAACAAGTTTTCTAGCTAAACTTTATCCTTAATTTTTTATGTTTTTTATGGTGATAGTGAATTATGGATCTGGGACAAAGTCAGGCCTTGGAATTAGAGAAGTCAATTCTGCTATTGGTTGAGGCGGTTATGCTACTGTGGGCTATTGGGTAAGGACAAAAATATTTTGTTTAAAAATTTTAAAGAGTTGAGTTGTTTGTTTTTAGTAAATTTTGTTGATTGAGTTTAATTTTTTTAGCTTTACTATTGCTAATTTTTGTAGTTGGACTAATTTTTGGGGGCTTTTAAATTTTGTTTTAAACTTTAGATCTATAAATTTTTTTTTTTTTTTTTTGGTCTTTAATATGAGGAAAATGTTAGAGTTGTAAATTTTTTTACAAATTGCTGATATAGTAAGTGGTTATTGGTAAGTAAAAAAGTTGTGTAAGTGGTGGATCTATATGCGAACCAATAAGAGTTTTCTATCTCAACAATTTTCAAAAATGTTATTGTTATGTTCTAAATGTTTAGAACAATTGGCAAATCATGAACACAAACTTGTCTAGATATAGATCTTAAAGTCTATAGGTTTTATTAGACAATGCTCAAGGTGATTCAAGTCAAGATTCAAGAACATACAAGCTGCAGGAAGAAGACTTCATATTCTGCCTGGTTCGATCGATCGAAGAACAGGCTCAATCAATCGAAAATCGTATCTGCAGAATTTTAAGCATGCCCAAACAACAGCTTAAGCCCATTAAGGATTAGGGTTTCAGATCTACTTCTCCCACTATATAAAGGAAACCTTAAGCCACGTTTTTAGAGTTGCTCCTGTTGTGTTATTGCTTATACTTTTCTTTTTTCTATAGTGGATTACTTTTCGGGAAGCTTCCCCCCCCCCCCCCAGGTTTTTTTACTGTAAAACTAGTTTGTTTCATTGGTTTTCCTAAGTTATCATATCTTGTCTTATTTATTTTTCTGCTGCATGATTTTGACATGATATTGATGTTTGTTTGTTTAAACAAGTTTATTCATAATAAATCTAATTAACAACTTGGATTTGAAAAATTTTTAATCAGAAATTAAAAAAAAAAAAAATTAAAATGCTGACATGGCATTGAAAAAGCCAAATAATTTTTCTTAATAATATTTTAATGCCATGTCAATGCCACATCAGCACCACATCAACAACCAGGGCACTTCATCTGCCACGTAATAAGGTTCCGTTACTTGGATGATGGTAGGGACTAAAATAGAAATGATTTTTTAAAAATAGGGACAACAATAGGAACGAAATCAATTTAGGGACCAAAATGCGAATAGGCCCAAAATGTAATGACTAAAAGTACATTTACGCCTAAAAAGAAATCAGTAAAGGCCTAGTTTCATATTTTGATTTCATGAGATATACCCATGTTGATCTAGTGGCATCATCCACAATAGTAAGAAAATATCTAAAACCATCATGACTAAGCTTAGCAAATGGCCCCCAAACATCACAATGTATGAGATCAAAAGCATTATTAGACAAATGATTAAGGAAAGGAAAAGGAAGTCTTTTCTGCTTAGCAATGGGACAAAGAACACAATCTTTATTGCTATGAAAGACAGTTACATCAGGAAGACAATGATGTAAACAATGAAGTTTATTGTCTGATACAAGACCTAATTTAAGATGCCAAAGATATGGCTTAGTAACAATAGGGATATCTGAAATTGAATTAACAAAAGACTTAAAAACAAACTCTAGAATGGAGGAAACCTCTAAAATAGATTTGCAAAATGTTGAGGACTGTAGCAAGTAGAGATTATTATGTAGTTTACCCACTCCAATCATTCTCCAACAAGAAAGGTCCTAATGAAACAAAAATTGGAAAGAAACACAAGGCAACATGATAGGGACTTAGTTAATTGACTAACTGAAATCAAGCTAAAGGAGAAAGAAGGAACATATAGAACATTTTCAAGAACCAAAGTAGATGTTACTTGAATTGTACCTATATGTGGGATAGTAACATTTCACCCTTAGGCAATTGAACAAAGGTAGAAATAGAACTAGTAATTTTGGTAAACAAGGTTATTGAGTGAACTATATGGTCTGTAGCTCCAGTATCAAGAACCCAAGTTTCATTACCATAAGATGTCTTGTTTGCAGGATTAACAGCAAAGATTGAATGTTGATACTTAGACATACAGAATCTTGAAAAATATCACAAGAGTTACCTGGTAGAGTAGAATTGGCTGAGTGCATAGCATCATTGGAACCAAATGAGGATGCATGAGAATTCAACATGGAAAGCAATTGCTAACACTGCTCTAAAGTGAAAGGGAAAGTATTGGTCTGATGTGCAACTTTAGATTGGCCTTGATTACCTTCAATAAGGACCTGATTGGCCATAGCTACCCTTCCCTTCTACTTGTAGCCTGGTGGATAGCCAACTAGTTTGTAGCAATTCTCCATGATGTGACCAACCTTTCCATAATGGCTGCACATAGGTCTTCCCTTTCTAATGTTCTGCTTAAAGTTCTTGCCATTGTTGCTCAAAAAAAAAAAAAAAAAAAAAAAAAAAGCTTTGATTGAATCCTTGATTCTTGATTATTCATTATTTTAAATTACAAAATTTGAATTTAAACAATTGATAGATAGCACGACTATTAATTTTTTATCACAAAGAAAATTTGTAAGCATAAAGAATATACGAAGATAATATAATCTAACAGTAGATTTGTCAAAATTTGCATATAATTAAAAAATATTTAGTGGTGTAACATTGCTGATATTTATTAAAATACATTAGTTTGGATTAATATTATTTTATTGATAGATAATAATAAATTATTTATCTTTATCTATTTGGAAGTTTATATTATAAAAATCCAAATATTGACAATGAAAAAGGAACTGTCATCAATTTTTAAGTTATAAATTGTCAGGTAATCTATCATGGAGTTTTGGACTTTCTCAAAATAGTTCATTTATCAAATTAGGAAGTCTCAGTTCTCTCGAAGCAACAAAGCAAAAAATTAATATTCATATCATTATTTTAAAATTATTACTGCAGTTTATGAGTCCCTATTAATCAAAATATCTAATGTATGTTATACTTGTGAAGGACTAAAAATAATTTCATATAAATAACTAAATAAGTGAGATTTGACTATGAAATCATTTTGTTTTTGATAATCGACTACGAAATAATTGAAACGCTGATTGATGTGAAAAAAAAAATTAATATATATAAAAATATGATGAATATGTTTTTTCTTATTTTTGGGAGCATATGTATTATTCTTTTGTGGGTTATTTTGCAGTAAAATACAATATTCACATAAATGACCTTTAATTACTTAGACGGGTCTCAAATACTTTAGATGTATATTGCCCACCCTTAATTAATTGACAAGTGTTACATCCATGGCAATTTCAAAACACATTCACAACATACTTATAAGTGCTTCAAAACACATTCACAACATACTTATAAGTGCTTGTGGGGTGTGAGGTATAAGGGCTAGAGTTCAAGTCTTCAAGAGGGAGTTTCACATACATATACACTTAGATTAGGTTAGAGTATAATTTTTTATTTTGTCAAAAAAAAAAATTCACAATAAATCATAAGTGATAAGTTGTTATTGATTATAATTTGAATCCACAACCTTTTTTTTTAAAAGAAATTTATAACTTAAATTATTTTTTTACTCACTAATTAATTAACTCAAATCCGATTACATCATTGGTTTCTAATAAGAATTGGTAGTACCATTAAGTTTTTCATGTAACATTTTTGTTTGTAGTATAATTAATAAGCAGAAGTATCTTCTAAATTAAAATAAAATTAGCAGATAAACCCAAGTAGATGATCGGCGGTTTGTGCAAGGCGGGCGAAACCAAGTAGCTCCGTCCAAGCTCAATGATTAAACCATTAATTAATTGTATTAAAAAAGTTTTATGATTTGCTTTTTAAAATGATTTTGTTTCATGAGTTTTTCCTGAAATGGATTCCAGTTTTCCCTATATTTGACCTAAATCAATGCTTTCGACAAGTCATATGGTAAACGTCTGCTTGACTATCTTGAGACATGCTTTTTTTTTTTTTTTTGACTATCTTGAGACATGCTTTTTTTTTTTTTTTGACTATCTTGAGACATGCTTATTCAAAAGTTGCCGAGTATATATTGACGATGAATAGTACTAGAAGACCACGTTTCCCTTGTGGTATTCAAGTTGTCGAGTATATATTGACGATGAATAGTATATATTTCTGAGGTTATTTTATTTATGGAAAATCACAAAAACACAATTTGTGGTTTGGATGAATTTCAAATAAACCTTAAAAGTCTTGCAATGTACCAAATTGACCATTCTTACTTACTACTTTATTTTGGTAATTCAGCTTTCTTCATTTAAGAAAAAAATTATAGCTAGGGAATAAGGTTCCGAAATAGGGAACCTCCCTGCTACAATCAACGAAATTAATTACAATCCAGCTATAGTAACAAAAGCAAGCCAAATCATATAGCAGTACGTGTAAAAGTACATTCAAAGCTTAACAGCCTCCTTATACTATATTCAAAGCTAAAAAGATAAAAATGAGACAAAACAGCACATCTGAGCTTGGTTACATGACTTCATAAAAAAAGAAAAAATAACATTATTACATGACCACTTCATTATTTTATGTGTGTTTATATATATATATATATATATGTATATGTATATATATTTTTTTTTTAATTTTAAATTTTAAATTAATAAAATAGTCAAATAAAACAGATTTAAAAAAAAAAACTATTTGGCTAATAAGAAAATCAAAGGAAAATTAAAGCAATAATTTTTTTGAATTCCACTACAGTAATTGAATCTTTATTACTATGATACTAAGATTTAATCGTGGTAAATTACTATAAAAGATTACCAATCAAACACACAAAAAACAATTACAAGGAACAAAGGAAAAAATTACATATTTTTCCTTGGAAAATTATTAGACACTCTTGGAATACAGTGATGTGGTGTTCTTCCTATCACATTCATGATGAACTCAACCATAAATTTAATTAGTAAGACCTATCATAAATGTGAGAGTAGAGAGTATTATGTCATCATACAGCAATATTGTCCTTTTCTATGGTTCAAACCGACATAGCCAACATCAAATTAGCGAGTAGACCAAAATCAAAACCCATAAATTTTCTTTTCCTTCATTTATTTTCCTCCATTTTTATGGCCAAAATAAAAAAAATTTATTCTCACAAAATTCCACCAAATCTAATATAACAAAAAAACCTTCAAATGCAAAAGCACTCAACTCTACCATAAAGCTCAACAGCACATCTACATGTAGTACTGTATCCACAAAATCCAACACCTCAACAATCTATCAAACATGTCACCGATTTGATAGTTTTCCACCCATTGATCTAACGCCTATAACCCATTCGAATACTTTCAAAGATTTAAACTCAAAGGAGGGGGTGTCATTTTTCATAGTTTGGATAAGAAAATTTTGTTAATGAAATAACATTTTGAGAGGGCGTATACTTAACTGTTGCATTTATATAGACTTTAAGGGAGAGTGTCATTTTATAAAATGTTGAAAAGAGCGTAATTTTGTAAAACCTCTAGGGAGGGTTATCAAGGTTGTAAAGATCAGAGAAGGAAGAAAAAACAAAAGAAAGTAAAGAAAGAAGAAAATTGAACTCAACGACAAGATGAGTGATTAAATGATAGAAGGCAATAAAGCATAGTTATCTGTGCTACAAGTAGTTTAGGAACTTATTTATCTTTGCTTGTAAACACACGTGCTGTAATTGATTCCTTATTAGATGGTAAGTTAGTTTTGCTCTATTTTGTATAAACCCATATATTATGTACAGATTCATTCAATCAATCGAATACAAAGAATTTCACAATATTTTTCTCTCTAGCTCTCAATCTCTCTTCTCTGCAACTCTCAAATTTCTTCATTCTCTGTTATAGTGCTTTCTTACATGGTATCAAAGCTCAAGCTTTTTTCAATGGCGTTGAATCCTGAAACCAATTCATCTTCTTTTTCTTCTCAGCGAGAACTTTCACCATTGGAAGAGCCTCGAAGTCCATTTTTTTTGCACCATGGTAAAACACCTAGTGCAATTCTGGTTTCTCAACCTCTAATTGAGGATGATTACCCTACTTGGGCTAGACCTATGAGGATGGCCTTGGATGCTAAAAGCAAGCTTGGATTTGTTGATGGTTCTATCAGTGCTTCAATGGCAGTCACACCACTCAAGAAACAAGCTTGGTCGAAGTGTAATTAATGATTTCCTCTTGGATCTTGAATTCAATTTCACCTCATATCATTGCTAGTTTCATTTATAGAGACATAGCCTTTGAGGTGTGGAATGCTCTCAAGAATAGTTTTTCTCAAGCCAATGGACCAAGGATTTCACAACTTCGAAAGCAAATTTCCACTGTGATGCAAGGAGATTCAACAGTGACAAGCTTCTTCACTGGTCTTCAAGCTTCTTGGGATCAATTGCTGAATTTTAGGCCTTTACCATGTTGCTCATGTGGTAAATGCACTTGTGGTGTGAATGATAAAATCACCAATTTTCAACATCAAGATTCAGTCATGTAGTTCCTCAATGGATTGAATGACTTTTATTCACAAGTTAGAACTTAGATTCTTATGATGTAGCCTATTCCTTTGATGGATAAGGCTTTTTCTTTGGTAATTCAAGAGGAAAGGCAAAGGTCTTTGGGATTCAATGTTAATCTTTCAGTTGAATCCACTGCACTTGCTATCAAGAATCAAGGATTCAATCAAAGCTNTTCTATTTTTTACTACTTTATTTAAATATTATTACTTTATTCATTTTTATTCATCTTCCAAGCCTCTTTCTCTCTCTTTCTATCTATCTCTCTTTTTCTCTCATTTAAAGAATTGAAGAACAATTAGCAAATCCACAGCCACTTCCACTGCCACCCACAACCTACAGCCACCTCCATTGCCCACCACAACTCTTATTTAAAAAATAAAAAAAAAAAAAAAAAATAAAAAAACCACCACAAACCCACCTCAACAACCACCACAAACAGCCATAAACCCAGCAACCCACCACCCCTGCAACCTATTGCAGCCACAACCAAATACAACCAAAACCAAAACACATCAGATATAACCTAGCCAAACCCACCACAACCAAAATCAACCACCACCACCATCGACGCTGCCACTACAGCCAAACCTACAAAACCCACAACTACAACCAAAATCAACCACCACCACTACCACTGTAGCCAAAATCCACAAAACCCTCACCCAAAATCAACCACCACGCCTAAACCCATAGCCACCAAACCCATATGAACAAGCCCAACCATAGCCAACACATACCCAAATTACTGTAGTAGCAAAGAGCAGAGAGGGGCAAGGTGGAGAGAGAGAGGGGGGGGGAAGGCGGAGAGAAATAAGAGCAAAGAGGAGAGAGAAGAGAGATGAAAGAGAAGAGAGAAATAGATAGGAATGGGGAGAGAAAGATATAGAACCACGGGGAGTGAGAGAAAAGAAGAAAAGATTAAAAAAGTAGTAGTAACTTGTTACAGTAGTCTGTTACTTGTAACAAATTACTATAGCAAGTTGTCATTTTTTTTTTTTTTTGGCTTTACCACTATTGATGTAGTGTATAGTTTGGTTGTTTAAAGCTAAAAATTAGCAATTTAGCCTTTTAGCACTATCAATGCTAATGCTCTAACAATATCATTGAATTTCTTAATAGTATATAGCCATACATTTTTTATAACTGTTAGAAATTTAGACCCCTTAAACCGACCAGATTAATCTAGTTAATTAGCCAAGTGATTAACTTAGTTAAATTATGTCATTGATGTAATTCTATAGAACAAAATTGCTACCTATATATATACTAAAAAAAAAAAAAAAAATTGGAGGGGGGTCATTGCCCCCTAAGTCCAATTGTGCTCCTTCTTTACTAAGGACTTAAAATTTTATGTATTATTTAACTTTTTATTATTATTAAGTAACTATTTTTTTTCTTATTTATATTGAAAGTGAGATAAATACAATATAATCATATTTATTTTATCTATTATTATTATTATTATTATTATTATTATTATTATTATTTTTATTATTATCATTACTTTATTTTTTCATGTATATGGAAAAGTACGAGTCAACTCGTAACTCGATCAACCTACCCGTAACCTGATTAACCTAACCCCCTTGAAACTCATTTAGGACGACCCACTAATGACCTAACCTGATTTGACCATGTGTTGTTTATGGTTGGACTTGTTCATGAAGGTTTGGTGGCTGTGGATTTAGAGGTGATGGTTGATTTTGGCTATGGTCGTGGGTTTCATGGGTTTGGCTACAGCGGTAATGGTGGTGGTTGATTTTGGTTGTAGCTGTGGGTTTTGTGGATTTGGCTATGGCAGTGGTGATGGTTGATTTTGGTTGTGGTGGGTTTGGCTGGGTTATATCTAATGTGTTTTGGTTTTGGTTGGCTTTGGTTGATTTGGTTTTGGTTGTATTTGGTTTTGGCTCCAATGGGTTGCAGGGGTGGTGGGTTGCTGGGTGTATGGCTATTTGCGATGATTGTTAAGGTAGGTTTGTGGTGGTAGTTTTTTTTTTTTTTTTAATCAGAGTCGTGGTGGGCAGTGGAGGTGGTTGTAGGTTGTGGGTGGCTATGGAGGTAGCTGTGGCTTTGCTATGGGCAATGGAGGTGGCTGTTGGTTATGGGTGACTATGGAGGTGGCTGTGACTTTGCTGGTTATTCTTCAAAATCTTCAGATGAGAGAGAGAGAAAGAGAGAGAGAGAGAGATGCGTGGAAGAATAATAAAAACTAAATATAAAAATAATGTTTAAATAAAGTGGTAAAATAAAAATAGAACCATTAATGTTGAGTGTTGTGGGGCTGGAGAGTCTAAAGATGCTCATCCAAGGACGAGGACATGTCCGAGGACAAACACGTGATGTCAAAGAGGCCTACAGGTGTAGGTGAAGAAGGCAGTATTGATCGTAACATTCCAGGAAACTACGCCGAGGACAAACCCTTCCTTGATTAACCAAGGCCGAGGTACGAAGAAGTGCTTTATCGACAAAGGCAACCTTCCATACCATTCCATATGAGAAGATAAGTACTATGGGTGGATAGGACAAAATGGGATCATGTGGGATCTCCAAGGAAAGCTGCTACCTTCAAATTAAATGCACTGTAGCTAACTCTCTGGCCGCATTAATGTGGAGGTGATACCTGAACAGTGTGTTTCAGCCTTATAGCTATTGCATCATCACTTAGACGATGGGCTGATAGGACAAGTATCAACAACAACCCACCGGTATACACGTGTGAAGTGAGAATGAGAAAGGAGGATGATATAAAAGGAAAAGGTAGCAACAAGAAAAGGGATCGGAAATTAAGAAAAAGAAAATACTGTAGCATTGAGGAACTAAACTTGTAACCCAATTTGAGAATAATATACAAGAATAGTGCACCTCAGACCTTGCCGAGGACTATTTTTCTTCAATACAACTCTATTTCTTTTCATTCTCTTATCATCTGAATTTATTCCAATGTTTGTTTGATCAACTAAAATCCAGTTTTCTAACCCACTTTCTATAAATTTATTGTTTTGAGCTTTTTGGGCTTGAGTCCATCCACATAGTGGGCTACGAGTTCAAATCTGGTCCTTACAAGTGTATTATAAAGTGAGGTATTAAAATATATAAAGTAGCCTTTTGAGTTGTTAAATACTAAATTTTTTAGGACCACCAATGCTTATGCTTTTTTTTTTTTTTTTTTGGTATCGTGTATCCAAGAGTTGGACCTTTTTGGATATACACTATTGTAAGTTTCTTTAAAAAACTTTCTCCCCTCTCCATGTGTGTATGTGTTAAAAATATTTAGTATTAAAAAAAAATGCTAATGCTCTTAAGAGAAAGCAAAATGTAATTTTATATAATAATATTGCTATAATTACTACACACACACACATATATATATTACTAGTATTTTTATAAAAAAATTTGGGGGATGGCCATTGCCCCTTAAGTCAAACTGTGCCCCATTTCTGTTAAGAATTGTGTATATTATAAAATTGACAAAATTTAGTTACAAAATTAGTTATAGCCTAAGGCTACAACATTACTCAATAAAATAAACATTACTACATATTCTGAAAATTTAATTGTTGAATTATATGTTCTTTACGTTGTTAACACACTTATCAAATTTTGTGTGAATCAAATATTATTTACTATATAATTTATAAGCTTATGTTTTATGCATAATTTTAGATTACAAAAACTTACAATTTAAACAGTATATTGATGACATAGCTATTGATCTTTAATTTTTTAGAAATTTTGCAAGTATGGAGAATATAAGAAGAAGATGTAATCCAATGGTGGATTTGTCAAAATTCACCTCCAATAAAAAGATATTGAGTAAAGTTGTAGTCTTAATTTATAACTAATTTTGTAACTAAATTTTGTCATTTAAAAATTTATGTATTATTTAACTTTAATTTGTTAAGTAACTACTTATTTATTTTTTCATTTATATTGAAAGTGAGATAAATACAATATAATCATATTTAGTTTATCTATTATCTATTATTATTACTACTATTATTACTTTATCTTTTCATGTATATGGAAAAGTACGAGTCAACTCGTAACTCGATCAACCTGACCCGCAACCTGATTGACCTAACTCACTTGCAACCCGTTTAGGACGACCCACTAATGACCAGACCCAATTTGACCTGTAACTCAACCCGTTTTCCTTTGCCAAGTAAAAAACCCAAAAATTCAAGGACCAAAAATAGTAAGGTATGTTTGGTAACTGTTTTTTCCCCTTATCTTCTGTTTCCAAAAATAATTTTCTATTTTTAAAACTAAAAAACTTATTTGGCAACCCAAAATTGACAGAAAACAAAAACTGATTTCAAAACTCAATTTGTGAAGGAAACTGAAAACATGCAAATGGCTGTTTTCAGTTTCTAATTTTCAAAAGTTAATAAAAACACGCATTTAATTTAATGAATTTGTCTCATTTAATGAGTTAGCATTAGATTTCAAATCCTCGTAACAACATATTTTAGTATTTTCTATTTTATTCTTCAAAATACTTTTTTTTTTAATTTCAACTAACCAAACATGTTTTTGATTTTAAAAATACAAGAAAAGTTTTTTCTTTATATTCCCAAAAGCAAGTTTTTGAAAATAGAAAAAAAAAAAAAAAAAACTGTTACCAAACATAACCATATACTTCCGTCCATTAATATTATTGGGAAATTCTCACTGTTTTTAATTGTACTATCGAAAATATTTATTAAATTTTTTTTAGGAAAAAAGAAAAAGAAAAAAAAAGCTCTCAAGACTATGAAGACTATCAGAACGGCAGCGTTTCAAAAATAGCATGTGCGAAAGGGTGCGATGAGTAAGTGAAACGGTGCGGCGGTCAAGCTTAAGTATGCGAGTAAAACGACGTCACTTTAGCAGGTTTTTAGCAATTAGGGTTTCCGGGGTTCCCTCCTCACTCTATGCAGTATATATAAGGAGCTTTGTAGATAGCAAGACCTCAAGTTTCTGCAAACTGAACTCAAGTACAAGTACATGTTTCTCCCTCCGTTACAAAGTCTTCGTTTTTCACTTTTGTTGTTTTGTTTTTTTGTCTTCGTTTTTCTTTGATTTTGTGTGTATCTTTCTTTGGCTTTGGTCTAATTTTTTTAGGTTTGGTTTTGTTTGGTTTATGTGAGATGGAATTGGGATCTGAGCAGATGATGAGAATTATTAGTTTTGAATGCTGATACTCCGTGAAGCTTTTCAAACCGAGCTTTTTAAAACTGATGCTCACCCAAAATCCACAGTTAACAGTTTCTTTCATTTTTAATCTCTTTAATTATTTGATTTCCGAAAAAAAAAAAAAAAAAAAAGTTTTGATTAATTTCACCTTCGATCTATTTAGAATTAGAGCTGAGTTAATTAACTGCTAAGACTTTCGTGATGTTCTTTTTTGAATTTCGATTATTGGGTCGTAAAAATTGTAGCAACACTGACAGCATAAAGAGAATCAGCATATTTACCATAATTTAATAGAATGCAATCAAATTAGATAAGATAATTCTGTGTTGGTAGAAATCTGTGGCTGTGTTTGATATTTTCTCATCATAGTGAAAGCGTATGAGGCACCTCAGTTGACAAAGATGATGTAATACAGTAAGAAAAAGAATCGAATTAGGCATAGTTCTATACTTCTAATATCTTGCTAATGAACTAGAGGCACAAAGGGAATTAAAAACTGGGATTAGAATTTTTGAAATTTGAAAAGTTTTTTGCCTGTATATATTTTATAGTAATAATAATCAATAAAGTTTGGTTTTAACTCTTTTTATATATCTTTATATTGAATATTTTTATATTGGATGTTAATTTTGAAAATTTAGTAGTAAGATTTTATGTTTTTATTATATTCTTTGTTTATAAAATTTTAAGAAGCTCAAAGATTAATGGCTATTTTATCAAATAAATATTAAAATTTTAAGTTTTTGTGATTTAAAATTAAGTATAAAAACTAAGTTTATTGATCGACTAGTAAATAATATTCGATTTAAAGTAAATTTGAAAATTTTCAAACTCTTTATATATTTTTATATTGAATGTGAATTTTGAAAATTTAATAATTAAATTTTATGTTTTTATTATATTATTTATTTACAAAATTTAAAGAAAATAAAAAATTAAATGGTTATGTTATCAAATAAATGTTAAAATTTCAAGTGTTTGTGATTTAAAATTGTGTATAAAAAATAAGTTTATTGATCGACTAGTAAATAACATTCGATTTAAACAAAATTTGATATGTATATTAAGAACATAAGGAATATAAAATTCAACTGCTAGACTTTTAAAATTCACCCTAAGAAAGAGATAAATAAAACGTTTGAAGCTTTTAGATAGAATCTTTGTTCATATCCAGTCAGGTATTTTTTTTTTTTCCTCAAAAAAAGCATCTCTAAGATAGACAGGGATACAATCAAAAGTCTGCTCGGACCATGTAGCAGTAAATACCATGGCTAAATGGCCCGTTTGGCCTAGGCCACGACCCAATTGAAATCTCAGCAAATATTTACGTTAGCCTGATATTACTAACTTTTAATGAACAATTTGTCGAATTTCTTGGCTTGATTACCTTTCAATAAAAAATTAAAAAAAGAAAAAGAAGCTTGAATGCCTATGATTTTAGCAACAAAAAAAAAAGGAATGGCAATCGACTTCAGGCTTCTATGATAAATCATCGTCTTCACTTTAATGGGCCTTTCTTTTGGAGTTGGAAACTAGATGTTGGACCCTAATTAGAGAGAACAATTTTGACAATAAATTAGGGACTTTTTACAGCAAAAGCAGCCCACAGCAGCAAATCAGCCCAACAATTTTGGCATTTGAACACCAAAAGGATCAGGAAAATTTGCTGCTCGGATCCGTCCAACTTTTTGCCTGATTAACTATTTAAATATATATATATATAAAATAGTTTATAGAAAGACATTTTAAATATTTATATGAAAATTTGGATAAATTTAAATACTGTAATAAAATCCAAATTCAATTTCACAGAAATTGAGTTCAATACTCTTATTTTAACCACATGTCAAAATCTATTGGATAAATTTAAATACTGTAATAAAATCCAATTTTTTTTATTGTACAAAATAGGAATTTTACATTTTTTTAATACAAGATAAAAATTATATTCTAATCTAATCTAAGTATATATGTGTAAGAAGTTTTGTTTTGAAAACTTAAACTTCGGTCATTGCCCCTACACTTCACAAACACTTATATTTGTAAAATGAGCACCAAAGGTGTGCAGTGGTATAAATCCAAATCTAATTCGACCAAATTGGGTTCAATACTCTTATTTTAATTACATGTCACAATCCTAATGAGTTTCAGTGCACCAAATCACCGGATCAAGCCGAATCCAATCTTAAACGCATATCCAAACTTTTACAATTAAAGATCAGTACGATTATGAAGTAGTTCGAAGTCTGAACCCTCTCCAAAAACGGCAAAACACAAATAGTTGGTGCTTTAAATCTTTTGACATTTTCCTATAAAGGCATGAAAAACACGAATCCGCTACAGCCAAAATGTTGATTTTAACGAGTGCAACCCCAGCCAAAAGTTATCTATCAGTGATGGTCCAAGACGATTCAATGGGCAAATCTCTTCAGCAACCTTTTTTCTATCTTTAGAAAGAAATCAAAATCCGGATCTTGTACAACTTGTATAGTACAAGTAGGAACGTGTATGAGGATGTCAAATTCATTTTTGGTAGGCTAAAGTGGGAAATGCTGGGTATTATGTCGTCCATCTGTGACCAACTGACCATATAGTATATCTGGGGTGGGCTGAGTGTTGAGGATTCTTTTCCTTTATATATAGGTAATGCTTCAATGGGAATTTTTCTTCTTCTTCTTCTCTTATTTATTTATTTATTTATCCTTTTGAAGCTTTCTCGAATTTTGGCTTGATAAATTCGTTAACTGCTGACGTTGACAAGTAATTCAGTCACGTGGAAATCATTATAAATCCGTGAAGCAAAAATTTGTTTTATTTGGTTATAGACTTATAGGTAGATGATTCTTAAAAAAAAAAAAAAAAAAAAAAAAAAAGGTAGATGATATTCCACAAAATAAAAATAAAAAATTCATAAAGAAAACAAAGATAGATAGGTAAGTGGAGAAAATAGAAGTAAATTTGAACAAGTGACATATGGTACTACAAAAGATGTCATTATTATTAGGCTATTATTTAAACTCTAGTAAATGAAGCAAATTAGGGTAGGGGTATGTATATTACAAAGATTAGGTAAAATTTTATTAAGGTAGGTTAGCAAGATTTCTTTCTTTATTTAATTTTTTATTTATTTATAATTTTTATAATAGGTTGGAGAGAGGGGATTTAAACAGTGATTCTCCTTTTAAAGAAGACCAGTCAATGCCACTGAGTTATAAAACTTTGGTTTGTGAGATTTCTTTTGTCAATAAGTAACTATTAAGTAAATCACATATTGCAATTTAATTAAAATCTTTTTGCTTTTTCCTTAAACGAGAAGCTTTAATTTTTTTTTTACATGTTAACCAAATCCAAAAAGGCTGCAACTTATTGGGAGAGATGGCCACCTTGGGGTGGACTCAGGTTTGGTTTGAATCAAAGCCCACCTAAACGGGTGAGATGTGTCTCTCAAAATGTATGGCTGGAATATATATCATTTTATTGATATGAATCAAAATTTACATTTGATAGAAAAATAACATCAAAAGCTTTGGTCATCAATACTATCCAAGAACTATAGCACTTTGGTCCTAGTTTCATTCTAAAAAAAGTAAAAATACAAGATAGAGCTTAGTTTAAGAACCAATGAATCTCCTATCAAAAAAAAAAAAAAAAAAAAAAAAAAAAGAACCAATGATTCAAGATCAAAGGTTTAGCATCTACCTCGGCTGGTGAATTGATTCTCTACAATATGGTGGCCATGCTCATATATGTAGATNTATTAAGGTAGGTTAGCAAGATTTCTTTCTTTATTTAATTTTTTATTTATTTATAATTTTTATAATAGGTTGGAGAGAGGGGATTTAAACAGTGATTCTCCTTTTAAAGAAGACCAGTCAATGCCACTGAGTTATAAAACTTTTGTTTGTGAGATTTCTTTTGTCAATAAGTAACTATTAAGTAAATCACATATTGCAATTTAATTAAAATCTTTTTGCTTTTTCCTTAAACGAGAAGCTTTAATTTTTTTTTTACATGTTAACCAAATCCAAAAAGGCTGCAACTTATTGGGAGAGATGGCCACCTTGGGGTGGACTCAGGTTTGGTTTGAATCAAAGCCCACCTAAACGGGTGAGATGTGTCTCTCAAAATGTATGGCTGGAATATATATCATTTTATTGATATGAATCAAAATTTACATTTGATAGAAAAATAACATCAAAAGCTTTGGTCATCAATACTATCCAAGAACTATAGCACTTTGGTCCTAGTTTCATTCTAAAAAAAGTAAAAATACAAGATAGAGCTTAGTTTAAGAACCAATGAATCTCCTATCAAAAAAAAAGAAAAAAAAGAAAAAAAAAAGAACCAATGATTCAAGATCAAAGGTTTAGCATCTACCTCGGCTGGTGAATTGATTCTCTACAATATGGTGGCCATGCTCATGTGATGTAATAATTATCCAAATATGTCACAAATAAGAAAACGTCACGTTACTATTGAAAAAAATGAAGAGTTTGAACATATAAGCTTTTTATTTGCCCTAATTTAAGCTAGCATATTCATTGTGTTCATCCACATCGTTGAATATAAAACATTTTGGCATACCTTAATCAACCAAAATTTAGATCAAGGTTTATCATGCCTAATTATTCCACATTCAAAAATATAAATTTCAGCTCTTCAGACTACATTCAATTTAATTTCTCCCAAATACTTCATTAGAACCCCTTATCTTATGAATTACATCTTATGTTATCTCCCTTTTCTGCCCAATTAATTAAGAGTTGAAGACTCGAGGGTAGAACACAATAACTTCATGTTGCATCAATAAAATTCCAGGTAAATCTGGCAGGAAATTGGGTGGGCTAGACAATATATATATATATATATACCTAAAGTAAATGTGATTCTCCTTTCCTCTTACAAATCTATGAAAAGTTAAAGTACATATATGCTACTCATATAATACGTGTACAAATGTTAAATTGAAAGAGATTTGGAAAAAGAAAAGTCGAAGTTCTGTTTTGTTAAACGATTTAGACGTTTTTCTTTGTGGTAAAAATCTAATTTTTTTCCTCTACATTTTGGCCATGTTTTTAATTTGATTCTTAAGTTTTTCGACTCACAGCAGAGATCCTACTGTGGATTCGAATATCAAGACCACTTTTATGATGGGTACCGACCCCACCTGCACCTCCACGCCCTTTCCAGTCATTTTCAGATATCACTACGGCGATGACCCATTTTTAAGAGCCTGTTTAGCTACACTTTGTTGCTCTTATGTGTTGGAGGAGTGTTGCTTGTAAGCCTCTCATGTGTCTGATTATATATACTACTATGTGGCGTGACGTTTGGTACAGGGTAATGTTTTAAGATTCCTAAGAATGTTTAAAGATTTCCATGTTTGGTTGCAAATCATGCTAGGGAATCAGATGCCAGAGGAATCTGGATTTCTTCCTTAAACCCCTCTCAGTGAGAATGTAGATTGACAATTTTTACCCTTTTTTTTAAATGACTTAGTAGTTCACATTCAAATCTAAGGATAAAATTGAAAAAATAAATAATTTATTTAAAATTTTTGAAAATAAACCAAACATAGGAATAGCTACATTCTTAGGAATGTGATTCCTAGGAATCACATTCCTAGAAATCTGGATGCCAGAAGTAATGTGGATTCTCCCGTACCAAACGTCACATTATGGTATTAGGAAATTCTCGTTTTGATCTCTTGGTAAAGATAGGAATGAGAAATTCTGTTCATGATATTCCCATAACTGAAATTTGTATCATTTTGCTATTTGCTGCCTAAAGAAATTTTCATCCAAACAAAAATACAATCCGGGGAGAAAGAAAAGTCAACTGATCCTTAATTATATTGGGCATCAAGGACACACGATGCACGTGGTAGCTGGTACAAGTACAACTTATAAACCATTCTTAAAAGAAAGAGACAAATTGAATAAAATATTCTACGAAATTCAATTCAACAAAATAAATAATACAGGAAGGTATAAATTAAAGAAAAAGGAGGTTAGTAGTAGAGAGATGTGAAAGCAACAGCAATTAGAACATTATAATAAATAAACGAATAGCTTCAATTTCAAATCCGCATGGAAGACCAAAGGAGAGTTCGGAGAAATTGCCAAAAGCTTAGAAGGAAAGAAAGAAATACTATTCAGTACACCCATAACTAAAACGTGAACCACCTAAAAGCGGTCCCTTGCTTAAGTAAAGCTAATTCTAAAGCCAGTAGTACCATTCTGTCCAAGCAAGTAAAAAAAGGCTACTACAATAGTAAGCTGAAATCCTTGAAGGACAGAAGGACAAAAGTATTCTAAAACTACTGTTTTACATATATATATATATATATTATATGTGCGGTTCATCTTCTTCTTCTTCTTCTTATATAATTTCAATTTGGTCTGCATTTGATGGATAGCTCCTTCCTTTGGTCTTCTAAAAACGCGTATTATTAGGCGTAGCAACTGTAAGGTGAAACAGAAGTCAGCCTGCACACAAAAGAATCAAAACCGCGTGTTAAATTTTGAAATAGCATAATACTATTAAGCTAAATTGCTTATCCTGTGGGAAAGTGAGATAATATGACTTTCAAACATTCGTGGAAAATGTTTTTGTTTTTACACGCATAAAACATTTCAAGTCGGTACAGCAAACCCAGTCAAAAAGCGCGTGCATTTTCAATTGCTTTCTGTCTTTCGGTGCATTTTTAATGTATCAGGACCAAATAGTTAATGAGACCCAACAGCTCCCTCGTCTAGCTAAGCTTCGTAGCAATGCCAATAGTTTTAATTTTTTTTCTTTTTTGGCTAAACAACACCACCTCACCACCAAATACATTAGCTCAAATTTCCTATGGGATTCAAAGAGGATTTAAATAAAAAAATTAAAAAAAATATAGTGAGGGGGATGTACTTGAACCATTTTTTGATAACTTTTGGTGGAAGTCCATGTTATTCACCCCCAATTTTTAATCCCTTTTTTTTTTTTTTTGGTTAAGTACCCAATTTTTAATCTCATTATTATTGATGGAAAGAGGATTTTATTATAGAAATTATTTTTGGAATTACAATGGAAATGATTAAATTACAATTTTTTAAAAAAAGTTACTAAGATATACGATCTAATTTCATAGAGGTGAGAGATGTTAATAATAGAAAAGAAATCAACCATAATCTATGACATGATATGAGTAAATCTACTAAATCTATCCAAATCTCAACAGACGATATGATATCCCTTTAGGTAGAAGATATGGAGAGGTCAATCATGGCTTCTAATCAATCTTTCCTCTCCTCATTAGCGCATGGATCAAACTAACTAACAATCCCTTGAAATCTATCTAACAAAATCCACTTTAAACCATAATATTTATATTTTGAGAAATTTTATGTCCTCAACATTTTTACAACAAATCTTAAGTTGTAGATTATTACTTAGGAAAAAAAAAAGTAATTTTAATTATGATTTAAAATTAAAACCTTATAGTTTTCAAAAAAAAAATAAAAAATTAAAACCTTATACTTTACTCTATTTTTTCCTAGCAGTCCGGAACTTTTTTCCTCCAAAAAAAACTAAACAGTGTAAAGCCGAAAAATAAAAATAAAAATAAAAGTAAAAGGATGTGTTTTTACCTCTCCTTGCGCTTCTCTAAGAATCTTTGCAACGACTTTCGTCGCGCAATTGGCAGATCTGCAAATAACATTCAACAATAATTACCTCACTTGGAAGAAAAATGATAATCCTATAACTTTATGTGTTATGATTTGAAACCTTGCCTACCATCCACTCTTAGATACCAAAAAAAATAGAAACTAGCAGCACTTCATCAAAATTTAACTTTATTCCAAAATTACACATATATTCCACAGTAATAATAAACCCCTTAGCTTAGATTTTATTCCATAAAAAATAAAAAATAAAAAATTAATTCCATTTCTGAAATCATCAGCGTTAAAAAAAAAAAAAAAAAACCTATTTTAGCACACTACTTATTAATACACCATTTAATAAACCCCATATTCTTGATACGTAAGGAAAGGTAAAAATAGATTAGCTGAAACTAACCTCCATTGAGTGTTTGGAGTAGTTGTTGTTCTTGGTCGCTTGAAGGAACTGCAATTTTTGAGTCCAATGTACTTTCAATAGCTTTCGAGGTTCCATCCACAGCAAACTTCAAAATAGTCTCCGCCTAATCAAATCATGCAAATTTTTGTGTCATTATTAAATTATCAATACCAAATTAGAAACAACGCCAGCTGGGCTAGCGAGCTAGTACTGAATTAAGAATTACTTGAACAAAACAAACCTTGTCTCGAGGCACATCGAAAATGGAGACAGTACCATTGTAAAATATAGTCAAAGGAGCTGAATCTGAAAGGTTCTCCGAACTAGGCCTGAATTTCAACATAACAAATTATTTTCAGTACAAATATAAACAATTTTTTCAAAATTTTTCTTTTTGTAATTTCAAAGAATGAAAATTGTGAATTTAGTACCTGAGTGTAGGAGCAGAACAGACAGGCAAAACAGGGAAGAGAATTTGCTCTCTGTTTGGACTCGAGGGCACTGAACCTGAGCCATTGTTCACCGAACCAGACCCAATCACAGATTTCAGAACCTCAGGGTTAATCTTCGAAATGGCACTCTGCATTCCTGTCAAAACCCAAAACCCAAAAAAAAAAAAAAAAAATAATGGAACAAACCTCGAATGCTTCTCTGGCGATCGAGAAACTTTTGGAACTGGGATTTGGAGGAAGAGGAAGAAGAGGAAGAACTCTCTTTTTCCATTCCAAAAAAGTCAAGCTCAACGGTTGCCTTTGCCATAATTTCTCAAATTTTTTTCTTTCTTTCTGAGTTAATGTTGGGGAATGGTAAGGAACTTAAACGCTAAGGCGGGATGTTGAAGAAAGAGAAGTTTATATAAAAAAAAATAAAGAACAGGAGAGACAGAGAGAGGTAGCTACAATAAAGAGGCGTTGAAGAAAGGCACGAGGTTCATGAGATTTTGAAACAAACGTGAGAGAGAGAATCTTATGTTGTGTTGTGTCGAGACTTGAGAGCGGTAGATAAAAGCTTGCTAAAATATTGGCACACGTCTTCCACGAGGTGTCGTCAATAAAAGAGGCAGGCTCCGACTAATAATTACTACATTATAATAATTGAGTCGGATTAATATATGCTTTTAAATCACATATTAATTATTTATTTAAGGCATATGTTAGTAAATTTCATAATAATTTATTATAACGTAAGATAATAGTAATATCACATAAAAAATTATAATTTTTTCATAATTAATTTTTTAATGTTAAATTGTAATTAGTTGTTTATTATTTTTATATAATTTTTTTTTATATAACTTAGTTTTTTAGGTAAATAATTGTAACAAAAATTGTAGTATTTTATGTACTCATATAACTTTTTTTATATTTATTTATTTATTATTATTTATGGTAAACGCCCTGTACGCAAGTTTCAGTTGTGTCGTTGGTCTTTTTCATGTTTGGGCTGTACTCGTGATCGACTTGACTTGTTCGTTGGGTTAGCATAATTTTGTTGAATATTATTATGAATAAAAGTAATACTAAAAACACAATAATTTCTGTGGGATACAGAAATTAAAACCTGCCCTTACAATTTCTATAATATTTTTTATACTATAATTAAGTAACAATAATCCAATAATCTCTATAATATTTTTCAGAATAATTAAGTTAGCAAATTTATTTGAGTTCTTTAATTACTATAATTTTTTAAGACTTTTATAAATAAATAAAAAAATTAGACAGTTTTTTTCACAATTCACATGATAAAATGTGAAGAGTTGTTTATCACTAATACATAAATCCATTAATTTTTGTCTACTACTTACAATCAATCACATGGCACGTGAATTATGTTTACATATTTTATTAGTTTATATTGATTCTCGAGCTCTTTTACTATTAGTTTATATTGATTCTCGAGCTCTCACCATGTTATCACTTTATCATCTATTATTAACGGGGCAATGTTAGCTGGCACCATAAAATGCGTGTTAAGGAATTGTTTTATGTCAATTTTTTTTACTTTATGTTAGATGTTTTATCAGTTGTATAGGTTGTGAAGTCAATGAAACCAACAATGAAATCAATTTTTTTTAAATTTCATTTATCACTTTAGTATTTTCAACTCCTTTTACTAATTCATGCCAATTTTTTAATTTTTTTTATTAACTACATTCCATAATAATTCATTCTTAAAGAGCACCTTAACTGGCTTGTTAACATTTCATAATAAACTTGACATTTCAAAAATTGTGAACTATTTTGTGAGAGGATAAAAACTAAAAAGTGTGAAAAGATAAAAACTGAAGACAGATGTTAATAAATTCCAAGATAAAAATGTGTGTTTTTTATGGTTCGAGTAACATTATTGTGAGTTTGAAGTTATCTATTATTGTTTGCTTTTGGGAAAGCGGGATTAATGGGATTGTTTGACAAATTTGCCCATTTATGGTTTGAAGCATTATTTTGGTATGCAGCGTACTGTCGGCCTGCTCGTTTGCCTTTTCTACATGCCATGTTCAGCAAAGGGACAGAAACTTCCCAGTTTTGTCCAATTCCTTTTGGCTTTTTGAATGGTCTCCTGCTTTTACTTATTCCTCCTCTGGTCTGCTCTTTTTGGTCCGAGTCTTTTAGGTATTTTAACAATATGAATCACAGGTCTATAGAGTACTTGACTTATTCTTTTATTTATATTATTCATTTGCGTAAATTACTCAATTTCTACAATTTAAAAAAAAAAAAACCTTTTTGGCTTTCTGAAATTTGGAATAAAGAGTGTTGTTTTTAAAGTTTTGGAGTATACAACAAGAAATTGAGAGGGAGCGCAAATGCTTTGGCTTTTGAACAATCTTGACTACGCTTCTCAATTCATAAATTCAATATTCTCGTATATTTAGAATAAAAAACATGCAGGCTGAAAATTAGGTAAAACCATTAATACAGTTGTCTTCGTCCTTCTACAGACATGTATCATTTTCACAGTTTGTTTCAGAAGAAGAATATTTTCATTAGATGCCAAAATTCTTGTATGTAATAGGGTTAGAGCATCTTGTGCTAAATGTGCCAAATGCCAAATATTTGGCACATTTGGCACACCAAACACCAAAAATCCATTTTATTAGATGTGCCAAATCTCATAAGATTTGCCACATGTGAACAGTATCGTTATAAATTTGCAACGGTATGAACGAAGAATGGTATATGGGTTAATAATTTTTTATTCTCTTTTCTCTCTCCTCTCTCTTCACTTTATTCATTTCTCTTCTCTCTCACCTCTGTTCTCTCTCATCGGTTCCCCCTCACCGATTCCCTCTTTTCTCTTGACATTTGGTGAGATTTTTTTTCTTCTTTAATTTAAGATCAGTTTGACGGTGGCCATTATCACCGGAGGTGCAAGCGGCATGGGCGAGGCTCGCGAGTTCGCCACTCACGGCGCACAAGCCATCGTCATTGCCGACGTCCAAGACGAGAAGGGCCATCGTCATCATCACGATGTTATCGTCATTGTCATTGCTCTCCAATCTCGCCAATCTCTCTCTCTCTCTCTCTCTCTCTCTTTTGGTGGTTGGTTGTTTTGATTGTTGTTGGTTGGCTGATTTTGGTTGATGGTGGTAGGTTGATTGGGTTGTGGGTGTGAGATTAGGGATGGGTATGAGATTTGGGATGGTCTCAAATCGGGTTGTGGGTTGTAGGTGTGAGATTTGTGGCTATGTAGTGCTTGTTTGAGTTTTTTTTTTTTTTTGGGTGGTAGCAGTGGCTGATATTGGTGGTGGTTTTTGATCTGTGGGGGTGGCTGGTGGTTGTGGGCTATGACGGTTGATCTGCACGTGTGAGTTGTTGTTGATGATGGTGATGATAGGGATGAGATAATATATTATTTTAATGTGTAGTAAATATTATTTTAATGTATAGAATTGAATGATAAACATCTGATAAATGGGATGTTGTAAAATGATGTGGTAAAATAATAAAGTAGGCTTTTGGTGTGGCAAAATAGCATAATTTTTACAACAGTTGATACGGATGCTCTTATATAAAAAATTAATTAGTATTTTGACATGATGAGAAAAAGTAATTATCATAGAACGAATGTCACATGCTAAAATTCTATTATTTATATACTAGCCTCAAACAAATGGATAAATAATTTTCATGAAAGAGTAATTATATTTTTTTGAGATTATAAAATAAATAGAAGAAAAATGTGCTTGATTTTGATTGAATAGTTTTTTTTTTTTTGAGTAATTGAGAGTATTTGAATTCAAATAGGAAAAAAAATTAATTTTTTAATATTTGAAAGGATTTGAATTTTTTTTAACTAGAGGTGTTTTATTAAGATGAAAAAGGAGAAAAAAAAAAAGAAAAAAGAAAAAAAAAAGAGCTAAACCGAGGATTAAACTTGTGATAGGCATGCTTGGAGGAAACTAGTTTAATTTGAATTGAATCCGTGTAGTGACTAGTGAGAGAGAGGTTTATCGAAGTTTATCTATAACCAAGGATTTTGAAGTTTATCAATTTGTTTTAAATTATAAAACATATGAACAAGGATTTTGAAGATTATCCAATTATTTGAGATTATAAAATAAATAGAAGAAAAACGTGCTTGATTTTGATAGAATAGTTTTTTTTTTTTCTTTCCGTTTTTTCCTTTCTTTAAAGAAGAAAATGTAATTGAGAGAGAGATATATATATATATATTGGATTAATTGAGAGTATTTGAATTCAAATAGGAAAAAAAATTAATTTTTTAACATTTGAATGGATTTGAATTTTTTAACTAGAGGTGTTTTAATTAGATGAAAAGAGGGGGGGGGGGGGGGGGGGGGGGGGGGGGGGGTGGGGGGGAATCAACGTTAAGGAAAAAGGAATAAAAAAAGGCTAAATTTTAGGAGAAAAAATGAACGTGAAGGAAAAAAAAAAAACTTAAATTTTAGGAGTGCTCTTTTTTGAATTCAAAATGATAGTAGCTGTAGGTGTTGTAGAAAATGTGTATTTTGAATTTGTTATTTGACATTGTTGTCCCTATTTTTAAGAGAAGTCACTATCTGTTTATTAATCGGGGCATTTTTTGAACCACATAAAATTCAGTCCAAGAAAGAGAATTTTATAGAAAATCTTGTGACATTATTGGATATTGGAAGAAGGTATTTTTGACCTTAAAAAAAAGTCCAAATCAAGGAGTGGAATCGTCTTATAGATAGAATAGATAGTATGGAAACATCTACGGCTCAAATCCCCAGCTCCCATTGCAACTATCAAATTATCAAAAAGAGAATTTCATTAGAAAATGATTTAGATGGCAAAAAAGTTAATGAAAGAAAGGAAACAAAAATAAATTTGTATTTGGCGACAACTTTGAAAATGATGCCAAAAATATTTCATGCCATTTGGTTTGCTCGGAGATCATTATCATTGTACTTTGGGAGTTGAATGAAAAGAATGATAATAAATCATTTTAGAATAATATTTTTATTATGCCATTTTTTTAATAAAAATTGGGTCTAGGCATTTAAGAAAAACATAAGGGACATTATAGGGATTTCAATAAAAAAATTCATTTAAATACATTTCATTACCTCTGATTCTTCAATATTTAGAGGGATTAAAAATGGGCTTATAAGGGAAAAAGTTCCATTCATTTCCCTCCTATTAAACTCTCAAATAATGAAACGGATATGTGTTAAAAATTCTTCTCTTTGAATTATATTTCCTCGTATTCCACTCTACTAAACAAGTTGTAATATTTCTTGTAGGACTCTATCATGGTGGGGATGATGGTTGAGGCAGTGTGGAGGAGGTGTTTGAGTTGTAATAATGACAACATTTGATATATTATGGGTAGAGAATTGTTGTGGTGATAGTAAGTTTGTGTGGGTTGCTAAATATTTTTAAGTCTAAATCTTCTGTCCCACTTTTCCTGCTCCACTCTATACTCCACCAATAAATACTTGCCACATGTCCGCCTAATTAATTAAATACTTTTACTAATTAATAATTGTAGTATTAATAAGTCAATAATGATAGTATTTAATTAATTAGGTGAACAAGTGGCAAGTATTTATTGGTGGAGTATAAAGTGGAGTAGGAAAAGTGGGACAGAAGATTTGGACTCAATATTTTTAAGTCAAATTGTGGTGATGGTATTGGTGTGGTGATAGTAAGTCAAATTGAGCTTTACTTGGGTGTGGGTCGCAAAAAATTTTTAGCAACCATGAACAGTAAGTTTGTGTTTATACAACCTACTGTTCATTGGTTGTAAAGATAAAATAATATATTTTAATCCCCCCACTCTCTTCTCATACATATCTACAGTTTTTTTTTTAATATTATTTAATGGTATAGTTTATATTCTTTTAATAAGTTGTATATAAAAATAGAAATTAAGATGTTAAATGAGTTGTAAAATATGATAGTAAAATAGATAAAGTAAATTTTGAGGATATAAAATAGATTTTTTTTTTTCATTCTTGGATGTGAACGGTCAAGCATTTATCCTATGAAGATTCTACTTTGAATAAGAAAAACAAATCATCTGCAAACTAAAGATGACTCACGTTGGGGCTAGCTCTAGAAACCTTAAACATTGCAACTAGCTCTCTGGCTTTTCTTTTTGAAGGACTCTAGACAAAACTTTTGCCCCAAGGATGAAGAGAAAAGAATACAAGAGGTCTCCTAACATAACCTTCTTGATGATATGAAAGAATTGAATGGCATGCCATTTATTAGGATTGAGAAAATTGAAGTAAACCCCTTAATAAATTTGATCTAATGAGAACTGTAGTTGTGGGAGTTAGAAAATAAACAGGATCTCCACCTACACAAGCAAATTGTTGATAAATTCCAAAATGACATTTTTTTTGACCCAATTTTTTTCTCCTTATAGTTAACAACAAGGACCAAATTGACTATAATCCCAAAATGATATTTTTGCCCTAAAGTTATGACTTTAGTTTTTTCTCTCAATTTTTTTTTTTTTTGGTTGTTGATGATAATTTGATAGTTACAATTAGGAATGAGGAACTTGAACCTTGAACGTCTCCGTTAGAAATACCAGGAAGTACTGGTTAAGTTACAAGACTCTTCTTTCTCCAAAAAAAAAGTTACAAGACTCTTAGCTAACTCTTAACTACCCAATTAATAATAGATCCTATTATTGATCAATTCATTATGAGATAATTTCCACATTGCACGTATTCAACCATAAATGAATAGGGAAAACTAAATTTTAAGTGCTATAGTTTAATGGTGTAATAAATTAAACCCTATACTTTCAATAATAGCATATTAAACCTCAAAATCTAATAAGTAACAAATTAAACCTTATAAAGTGGAAGAATCATCTCCCATTTAAATCTTTTAATTCTCTCAAATTTTTATCATAAGGCTACAAGTTAAAGAATGATAAATGTTTATTTAATGATTGTAATACACATTGTTTCTCAAAAAAAAAAAAAAAAAAAAAACACTTGATAGTATCTAATTGTCTTGTTTGCACAAATTTATTGTGGATGTATGTGTGTGTGTGTTTTTTTTTTTAATATTTTTGTATTTGACTTTATTTTTTAAAAAAATTATATAAATATTTAAGGGAGCATTAAATGCATCTTAACATGCGACATTTTGGCATTGTTAAAAAAGCATTACAAAACTCAAAGTTTTTAAAATACATGTAAACAACATAAAATCAAATATATGGCACATGTCTCACATCTAACTTAAAATTGAAAAAATTAGATTTTTTTTTTTTTTTTGGAGAAAAAACATCAGCCAATTTCATTAAAGAAAGAACTAAGGGGTTACATCAATGAAAACTAAATAAGAGATGTCTGGTGGAACAAAATCCATTCAAACTAAGAAAGGGGAGGACTTCCTTGCTCTTTTGGCTAAGGCATGGGCCATAGAGTTGCTCTATCGCCTACTATGAGAGAAGGAACATGTTTGAAAAAAAACCCGAAATAGACTTACAGTCTTTGATGATATGACCAATACAAGAACAATTCGAACACTCTCTTGATAAGGCTTTAAATACAATTTCCAAATCTCCTTCAATGATGACCCGGTGTAGTCCCAATTCCATTGAGAAAATTGTTGCTCTCCTTGCTGCCATAGCCTCCAATACTTGAACACTTACTGGTATGGTAATCTGTTTTGCTAGAGATGCCATCTCTTCTCCATTTTCATTCTTGATCACAACTCCAATTCTAGCTTCACCTGATTCCCCAAACATAGCCCCGTCATAATTAACTATGTAAAAATTTGGGCTTGGTGCTTTCCATTTCACGCCAGTAGATGGTGCTGAGTAGGGGTGTCCACAGGTCGGGCCGGGTCAAGTTTGTGCCTAACCCGGACTCGAACCGACCTTCACGGGTGGGGAAGATTTTAACCCGCAACTGACCCATCAGCAGTTCCAGATCAACTGGGTCGGGTCATAGCGGATATCGGGTGTGAATCGGTCGGTATCGGGTTTCCCGATTTCGCTAGATTTTGGCCAAAATTTGGCCGATATTCCTTCGTATCTATGGAAATATGGCCGAGATCTAACTAGATTTGGTCGAGTTAGAGTTGAGCTCACCAGAGTTTAGCTGAGTTTGAGTAGATCTGGGCTAGATTCACTAGATTTAAGCTTATCGGAGTGAGGATTTGAGCGAATCTGAGTAAAGGAAGGCTAAATGTGGCCGGATCAGAGCTAAGAAGCCCAAATGTCGCCTGATTTTGGCCTTCTTTTGAGATTTTGTCGTGCGGGTCGGGTAGATTGGGTTTTTGAGGACGGAAACCATCACTCGACCCGCCAAGGTCGGGTTTTGAAGATTGGGACCCGTCATTGACCTGTCGAATGTGTCAGTCCGGCCGTGATGGGTTGGTTCCGATTGGGTTGGTCGGTTACGGCGAGTCATCGGGTACTCTAGACAGACCTAGTGCTGAGGGAGGTTACCTTGATGGTTTGGCTTGAAACTCAAGTAGTAGTGTTTGTGCTGCTTCAAAAATCTTACCAAGAGGGATATGTGGCTTTTTGAGTCTGTTCTTATTCCTTTTATACCAAATGAACCACGCCACAACCATGAAGAGCTCCAAATTTTCCTAATGTTGTCCATTCATACATACCAGAGTTGAGAATGAAGATAACTCATGAGCATCTCGTTGAAGGGCTTTAAAGCTAGGTCCCCATATTGGTTGGATAGCTGCACAGTTCCATAAGGCATGTAGGGTAGATTCCGCGTGCTCTCCACAAGCGCTGAATAATGAGGAGTCAAGCACTTTTCAGCGATGTAGATTCTTCAGTGTTGGTAAAGCCTTAGAGCAAGCATGCGAGCAAAAATTCTCATTTTGTTTGGAATTTTTAACTTCCATATACGGTTCCAAAAAGCCTTTTGCGTTGCTGAGCTTGAGCTGGACGCGCCTTCAATGGTTTCCAATTTGCAAAGGAGTGGGTAACTTGTTCTAATAGTGTATGAACCACACTTGTTTCGCAGCCAAACTAGTATGTCATCTTGGGCAGTTTTGCAGGTTAGAATGGATAAAATTTTCTACACTAAGAAAGGAGCAATGGAATTTCTCAATAGCTCTACATTCTATTCCCTTGAATTCGGATCCATCATGGTAGAGACTCTAGAATTGTTGAGAGCATCTAACCTGCAAGGTACTGCTTTTGTTGGAAACTTACCGAGAATCTAATAAATCATGGAACAAGTGAACTTGTTTGTCGTCACCGATTCTCCATAGCATCCCTTTCTCGATGACAGTCCTTGCCTTGAGACTACTCACCCATGCGAAAGAGCCCTTTAAGCTTTTTTCATCAAACACCGAACTTGATGTGAAGAATTTAGCACTGAACACCTTGAAATATAGTGAGGTCCTATCAGTATACAACCTCCACACTTGTTTGGCCAATATCGCTTCATTGAATTTGACCAAATCTTTGAACCCCAATCCTCCATCAGATTTGTGTTTGCATAATGTCTCCTAATTCTTCCAGTAAAATTTTCTACGATAACCACTCTCCGGGGGGGGGGGGGGGGGGGGGGGGGGACCAAAACTTCCGAATAAGCATTTCAATGTGATGACATAATCCCACCGGTAATTTAAAATAGCTCATAGTGAAAGTGGGAATGGCTTGCACAACTGCTTTTAGTAGAACTTCTCCTTGTAATTTGCTCCACACCCGTTCTTTGATGTAATTGAGGCTAGCCTTTTTGTTTCTTCCCACGACTACTGGTAATCCAATGTATTTTTTGTACTCTTTGATCTTCGGAGCACCTAGGAAATTTAGAATTTCCTCCTTTGTTTCTTTGGCAATAGCTTTACTAAAGAAAAGGGTGGTCTTGTCTCGGTTAATTTGCTACCCCAAGGCTTGTTCATCCATCGCCAAGATGTCTTGAATTACTTCCAAATCTGCCAATCTTGCTCGGCAAAATAGCAAGCTGTTATCTGTAAAACAAAAGTGAGTAATCTGAGGACCATTTAGATTAAAGAGAATTTTTTTTCTTTAAAAAATAATAAAAGAATCATTGCACGCTCTTGATGTGATGGTCACTCCATAAAGGATAATTATTGGGTACTCTCGGAGTACCATTAATGCATACTCCTTCTTTTCATATAACTATGGGTTCCACTAATTAAATTTATGGTGTGACCCACCATGGTTGTCAAAATCGCAATTTGGATCGTAGGATTGCACGATTTTACGATCCCACCTCACCAAAATGTTTAGGATCGCATTAGGATCTTAAAAATGGTAGTATCTTGTAGAATCATATAAAATCGTAGGATCGTATGAGATCCTATTGATCCTACCAAAAACATAATTTTTGGTTTTCTTTTTTTGGTTATGGAATAAATTTTTTGTTTTGATGAAGTTTTAAGTGTTTTTATTTTTTCATGTTGTGATGCTATGACTTTTTATTTTTTTATTTTATAAAATTAGTTAACCTAAGCAAATGCTTTCTAATTTCTAGTTCACTTGTGATCAAAATAGAGGAATGCTTCATCATTTCTTAATGAAGAATTTTATGGTGGCTTTGCTGCCTTTTATGCTATAATATTGTTATATTTGTTTGATCAATATACTAATTAGTGTTCTAATATTACTAAAATATTATATATATATATATATAATTTTATTAGTTATGCTTGTATTTGTATATTGATTGATTGATTTTTTTCAGCATGCTCTTTCATTGTTGATGAGTGGTATAGCTTGAATAACTAAGTGTGAAATTATATCTTAATGTCTTTTGCAGCTCTAGTATACAAATATATAATGTCTATATAGATGATGAAATAAATGATAATGATTAGGAATTTAGAATGGTGATAATAAAAACCTTAGAATGAGAATAATTAAATGTTCACTTTACCTTAATATTCATTTTGCTTTTAGATTTCATATTGTAGTTAGCTAGTTTCAATTTGCTAACTTATTTTGGATTTCAAACTTGGAACTTAGAACTTGGAAAATATTTTCCATATGTTTTGATAAATATTTTGGTAATTTGGTTGCTAATTAAACATTTATTGAACTTTTTAAATACATTGGGTCAAAACTTAAATATATTTGTTTCTTTGGTATAGACTTAGCGATGTATGACATGTAAATTACATCATATGATACAAATCTAAAATTTTTTTATGAATGAATTTATAATTTACATGATTATTCAACATACAAAATCATTATTAATGTATTTTTTGCTTTAAATCTAAAAATATGTAGAATTTTACAATTCACGATCCGATTCTACGATTTACAATCCCATTTATCTTCAACGATCCTACGTAGGATTCTGATTTTGACAATATTGAGACCCACAATTCATATAAGAGGAGAGAGTACGCATTTATGATATTTTCGAAATATTCAATAATTTTTCCTCTATAAATAAAAAGTTCTTATAGAAATGAGGCACAAATGCCGGAATTCAAAATTCAAGTTATCTAAATTAGTAAATTATTAACAAATGTATTTTCCTAATGAAAAACATGTATTATAGTTCATAATTGGGCACTCGGTTACCTAATTCATTGGGTTCGTCCGGTTGTTGGGAATTTGGGGAAAACAGATATTTTAGTGCGGGTTGCTGGTATTTGGCAAAGTCAGCAGATTTCACGCAATACAGTTGTCCTACTCCTGTGATAGCAGATAACGTGAACGTAAACAATGAAACTCAAGAAGCACGTGACTCAAACCCTCTCTGTTGCCCTTTTGCCCACGTTTTTAATTATAAAGGTCACATCACTTCATTTCTACTGGCGTGACAGCTAAAGTCGTCTTACACCCCGACTCAAATCCATGAGCTCTAAATAAATTCCCCAAACCCAAAGCAATATATATATATATATATATAATTTTACTTTTTTAATAGAGAAAAGAACTTGAAGACCTGTTTACAGTTCTCGGCCCACTTAAAGCCGATCGTGCATGAAGTGAGACCATGGGCGTTTGTTTGGACATTTTTAAATTTTTAATATCAACGTTTAAAATGATGCAAAAATTATGGTTTAAAAATACTGTAAAAATATGTGTTTATAATATTTATAAAGTAAAAAATGTGTTTGATACTATGTTTCAAATAACATGTTTCAGTATGTGAAAAAATATAATTGTATGTTTGATATGTGTGTGTATTTTCTTAAGAAGCTGACAAGTGGGCTTTCTCGTTGGAATTGAAAAATAAAGCATTATGTGTTGTCTAATAAAGTGAGCCCTATAGTTTTCAACATATTTACAAAAGTGCCATTGAACAATGTTATTAGAAAATTGAAAACTAGTAAGAGGAGTATTCTAAGGCTGCGTTTGTTTTGGGTGAAAAGCCGGAAATACTTTTCAGTAATTACAGGTGTTTGGTTGTGCACAGAAAATCAATTTTTCAGAAATTAATTTCAGTTGACCAATGGTCAAAGCTGAAAATCACTTCTCTTCCCATTTTCACTTCAAATCCTATTTTCCGGAAAATTGAGAGAAACAGAGCACGAAGAGAGAGAGAGAGAGAGAGAGAGAGACACAGAGAGAGACAGAGACAGATTCACTTGCCGTCGACCCACGACCCACCGCCACTCGCCGTCGACCCACGATCCACCGATCTTCGAATCAAAGCCGGCGACCCACGATCGTAGAGCCCAGAGCCTTCGACCCAGACCCAGACTATCGACCCAGACCTTTGACCGATGACCCATTGCCTTCGACATTTGAACCATCGCCTTCGACCCAGATCTCGTCGTTGACCCAGACCCAAACGGCGACCCATCGCTCTCTCTTCCTCGATCTCGTCGACGACTCAGTGTTGTTGTTGTTGCCGGAATTTTTTGTTGTTGTTGTTGCCGAAATTTGTTGTTGAATTGGCTGTGATGTTGAAATTTTTTGTAATAAAATTTGTTTGAATGCTGAGAAAAGGTGAAAAAATTGTAGGAAAATAGCATTTTCCTAATTGAACCAAACATATGAAAATATTTTCCACAACAATTTTCATAATACAACAAAACACTTGAAAATATTTTCCTTTTCTGGAAAATAGCATTTCCGGAAAATAGGTATTTTTCGGAAAATATTTTACGGGAACCAAACGGACCCTAAATTTAGTGTTTAGGGGTGTTTGGTAAGAGTATTTATATATATATATATATATATATTTTGCAATCCATAAAATGGTGGGTCCCCACATTGAATTTATTGTTTGACGAATATTTTCTAAATTCATTTTTCAAAAAACTGTATCCTATTTTCCTGATTTAAAATAGGATTTTGAAAATGGCTTACGAGGTGTTTTCAGGAAACAAAAAATATTTTTAATGACATAGTTGTAAATAAATTGAAAATAGTAAACCCCCCATATTTGTCCAAACTCTTTTATCTCTTAAATTTAGGAGTTTATCTTTATCACAAAAAGAATTCTCACACTTTAAATTTGAAACTTATCATTAAAAAAAAAAAAAAAACATGATGAGCTCTATTCCCTTACCATTATCCACAAATAAAAAGTAATTTACAGATTCTATGCGTTACTTTTTGAAAATATATATTTTTTAAAATCTCAAAAATAGAAATGGTCCCCCAAACAATTATTTTTGTTTTTAGTATTTTGAAAATTGTTTTTAAAAGTGGGAGCTAAATACGTAAAATATAAAAATTATTATCTGAAAACTAGTTTCAAGTTCAATTTCTTGAAAATTGTTGTTATTCTATTTTGAAAACAAAAACAAAAACCCTCTTACCGATCAGACCCTAAACACCCTAAAATCAACAACGGAACTCAAACACTCCTTAAAAAAAAACCCTTACCAAACACGTTGTTTTTATTATTATTATCATTATTATTTTAGAACCACAGTTTTCAGTATTTAAATATTGAAACCTGTTATTTGGAATCATATACCAACACAGACCTTATCTGATCATTAGAAAGAGCGAATTTTACTCGAACATACAATCACGGGCTCGCAATATATGCTGAAGTCAAACTCCTCTTATATATTTTTTTATTAAATGTGAATTTTGAAAATCTAACTCTTAGATTACATATTTTTTATACTCTTAATGCATATGTCAAATTTCATTCAAATTGGATATTATTTATTAATTACTCAATAAACTTTTTTTTATGCATAATTTTTTATTACAAAAACTTAAAATTTAAACATGTCATTGCTATTGATTTTTTTTTTTTTTAATTTTACAAATATGACCAATAAATGTTATAAACATGCAATTTAACGATTAGATTTTTAAAATTCACATTAAATTAAAAGACATATAAATAATTTATATGGTTTATCTCTAAACTGGTTTTAAAAAAACATTTTCTCGCAAGATAATGGGTTGCAGCTACTTTCTTCCATCATACCAATCGAGCATTAAATGGAATATACCCAACCCACTCGAAGTCACTACTTTAGAATTGCAAGATAATAAACACACGATAACTTCCTACGATTGGACCACCTCCTCAGTCGGTCAAAAGCAACACTTATTTATTTATTTATTTTTTGGTAGAATTGAGAAAAAGCAACACTTATTAAACGTAATAGTCTAGATCTATAATAATTGACTAACTGAATATTTTTTAGGAGTAAGTTTTGTATATTCTTAAAAGACTTACTTGCAAAGTTCGATTCGAACATTAAAACAACGTGGCTAGACTAAAGGGTATGAGTATGGCCCAATCGTCGGGTTGGTGATCTTCACCTAATCTGAAAAGGTAGGGCCCCTATGCATTTCTTTATCCTACCGCTCACGCAACACCTGCTAGTGCTTTACGGTCCTTTTGTCTTTGAGACGCTTAATGCAGCGTTATCTAGTACGATTTAAGATAGGCAATTTTAACGTGTTTCATAGAATTGATGGGAAGTGAGAAACCAGAATTGCTATGCTAATGAATGACCTGAACAGTAGTCTGAAGCGGCAGTGATTTTCAGAGTACCTAGCAAACACGTGAAATTCGTGTGAAAATAATGTTCTGGAGAGGGGGAGGTGGAGTTACTGCTGTACCCTTTTATAAATCTTGATATTTTCTATAAACTTGTATTATACGGGTTCAACTAGCACATTAATTTTAATGCTTCCAACGGAAAAATTCAAATCTTTTTTTTATTTAATTATCAAGTTATCTGTCACTCAAAAAAAGAAAAAAAATTCATGTTATCTGAAAAAAAAATTTATTAATATTGATTATTAAAAATTCTCTACGAATTTTGGCAAGCTAAGATTTTGGCTCCTAAATAGTGTGTCGGAGTTTAATTTCATTTTTTTTTTTACTTATTAAAGTATGTTAATTTAGTTCTTCAAATTTGGTGGATAAATTATACTACCCTTTCTATTATTTTACTTTTAGAAATAAAATGATTTTTCCGAATTCCACTTTAAATGCAAGTGATTTTAATCTATAGTGAACTTTCACACATTAATATGAGACTTCGTGAGAGACTTATAGTAGTTTAATGTGATGATATTCGACTTGAAAATACAGCATTAAATTTTAAATTATGGCGAAAAGAAAAGAATCTAAATATTTCATTTCACTTATTTATATCCGATAATTATATTGATCTCTACTAGTAAAGAGTTTTAACTTGTCATAATAAGGTGCTAGGCACTCTATATTGCTTGGTCAAATGAGGCAAGCACCACTACTGTTCTTAGGTTTTTTATTTTCAAAGCAATTAAGGATAAGAAGATGAGTGGAACAATGCCCTATAGCTATAAGCCTCTAGTCCACTCCTAAGGTAGCTTTGGTATTATTTATAAAACCAACATCTAACCTCTTTCTTGAGCAAAAAGATTCTTCTGCGTATGGTCATACTAATCATGAGAGGAAAACTCACAAAAATCATAATATAAAATATAAAAAGAACTAATCATCACATGAAAATATAGCATAAAAATAATCAAAATAAGGAGTTTGGAAGATGTGTTTGAAAAAGAAAAGAAAAGAAAAGAAAAATAGTTTCGATGATGTACGCACGTATATAGCATTAAAAAAAAAAGATAAAAGATAAAAAAAAAAAAAATGGAAGTCTACGTACGCATACGAATCAACAAAAGCTATACATGCGACAATCAAAGTTTTATATGCATATGATATGAAAAAAAAAAAGTTATGTGGGCGCGCATCATATCACGTGGGTACCCATGAGTTCAAATTTTTCAATGTTCAATCACAAATCAAATTTTTCAGACACATAAGAAAATCAGAATTTATCAATGTTCAATCACAAATCATTCTCTTAAGCGAAGCATGCATCAAATACTTAGACTAAATACTTTTAATGAACAAGATCATGATCAAAACCAACGGAAATCAAGGCATCAACAAATTGAAAAGGTTATGACACATAAACACATATATAGGTCCATGCATAGTTAATTGAACTTGGACATAAAAATGTGAAAAATGCAAAAAAAAAAAAAAAAAAAAAAAAGAAAAAGAAAAGAAAAGAAAAAAAATTGAGATTGTATTGCACAAATTTTTTTTTTTTTTTTAAATTTTTTTTAAGAAACAAACACACACACACACAAGGGAGAGGGGAAGGAGTTTTAACACAAATGCACACCACAACTTCACTCAAAAGCTATGGTAAATTTTAAGGGAGGGTAATGCAAGTTATACTATACACAACACACAAAGTATTGCACAAAATGTTGATTGCACTATAAACTGTACTATACTTAAATCGAGGGTTTTACATGAAGTCGCCAATTATTTAATTAAAGAGAAAAAAAAAAACCTAAATTGTGATTGTATGGGCGCAGATTTATCCACAACCCAAAAATTTTGGACAATGACCCAATAGGCCTACAACAATAAATTTGTTAGAGAGTGGGTTTATTATTGAACATTAAACGAGTTAGATGTGAGTTACAATAGGCTAGTTTGGTGTTGGAATGACTAAGATGAATAAGTTGAAAAGAAAAACTCTCCTCGGTCAAGCCCAAGGATGATGTGTTCTTATATTTATCTCTCAAACTCATACAAATATTCTAGTTCTTGATTACAAAGTGGTCTTCTTCCTTTTTTCTTATGCCCCTTTCTATAATGGAATCCTTCCCCCTTTATACTCCCTCCCCTTCTTTCATTTTAGCCTTCCACGTGTAGATTAGATTGCTAATCTCCTTGATACTTGTCCATCAGCACTTTCCTAAAGTCTTTGTGGGTAGCTGTAAGGGTAGAAGTCACTATTCATGTATTACTTCCACATTAATGCGGCTAGTTAGTTAGGTCCAGGGCATTCAATGCGATGATAGCAGCTTTCTTCCTAGATATTTCTCAATTCTCTGTTGACTCACCTTTATCTGAAACTTATCCTCACAAGCACGGTTGCCTATTGCCCAATACTTGATGGGTGGTCGGACTTTAGGCTTCCACTATTTTGGCCGAGGAAGGGTAGCTCCTCAAACAACGTCACCTGTTTATTATGACTAGATCTCTTCCTCGGCCCAACAATTTACTTACCTTCACTAATACTTGTTTGTCCTCGGGTTCTTTGACGTCCTTGGGTGTGGCCCATGGCCCAATATCCTTATCCGGGCCTTTCATCCCTTCAATGATTTATTTACTTATCTACCTATCAAAGTATGTTAATTTAGTTATTCAAGTTTTGTGAATAGCTTAATATTACATTTTCTATTATTTTACTTTTAGTTATAAAATGATTTTTGTGAATTTCATTTCAAATCAAGTGATTTTAATCTGTAGTGAACTTTGACACATTAATATGAGACTTTGCGGGTGACTTTTTTAGAGTAGTTTAATGTGATGACATTCGGCTTGAAAATACATCATTAAATTCTAAAATCAAAAGTTTTTAAACTGTCATAATAAGATGTTAGGCCCTCAATAATTTGCTCGGTCAAATGAGGCAAGCACCACTACCGTTCTTTTAATTTTTTTTTTTCAAAGTAATTAAGGATAAGAAGATGAGTAGATCAATGCCCTACAACTACAAAACTCAAGTCCACTCCCAAAGCTAACTGATTCATTACAAAAAAAAAAAAATTTACTCCTAAGGTAGCTTAGAGCATCTCCAACAAATTCATCAAATTTTTGTACTGTTTAGAGAATAAACAGTAACTTTTACCTTTTATTTACCAATTTTTTCAAATATACTTTCCAATAGATTTTCTATCTCATTTAAATATTATTTATTCATTCATTATTTATTATTTTTTTAACAATTACACATCTTCTAATATTTTTTTATTCAACACCTGATTATTATAATTAAAAAAAAAAACGTTTGAAGAATGAACAGTAGCCTATTAGATTTGATGAGGTACTGTTCATGAGCCAAAAAATATTTAGAGTTTAGAGAATCTATTGAAAACCATTTTTTTGGTCTCATTCTTTATTATAAAGAATATTTTACTTTTAGCTATACCATTAGAGATTCTCTTAGTATTAATCAAACCAACATCTAATATCTTCTTGAGCAAAAAGATTCTTTTAGGTACGGTCCTACTATTCGTGTGAGAAAAACTCACTAAAACTATTCTAATATTAGCTATAGCAGCACATCATAATATAATAGTAAAAAAAAAAAAAAAAAACTAATCATCACACGAAAATATAGCTTAAAAATAATCAAAATAAGGAGTTTGGATGATGTGTTTGAAAAAGAAAAGAAAAGAAGTTTGGATGATGTACGCACGTATAAAGCATAAAAATAAAAAAAGAAAAAAAAAAAAAAGAAAAGAAGGAAGTCTATGTAGGTATCAACAAAAGCTACACATGCGACAATTGCATATCCTATCCAAAAAGAAAAAAAAGAAAAAGAAAAAAGAAAAAGTTTTATATGCATATGATATGAAAAAAAAGAAAAAGAAAAAAGAAGTTATGAGGCACTATATTATATCAACATGTGTACCTATCTATCTCCCATAAAAAATAAAAACGTGTACTCATCCTATATAAAAAAAAAAAGTGTACTCATCCTATAAAAAAAAGTGTACCGATGAGTTCAAATTTTACAGAAACATAAGAAAACTGGAATTTATCAATGATCAGTTACAAGCCATTCTCCTAACCGAAGCATGCATCAAATACTTAAACTAAGTACTTTTAACGAACAAGATCATGGTCAAAAGACTCAAAACCAAAAAAATCAAGGATCAACAAATTGAAAAGGTTACTACACATAATCACACATAGTTAATTGAACCTGGACATAAAAATGTGAGAAGTGCGAAAAACGATGGATATCAAATCCTAATTGTGAATTTCAAGGTCGAGATTCAAGTGCGGAAATCATCCCATATTTAGAATTAAAAGTGCTTACATTGAAGTCCTCACGTAATTTTAATTTACAATTTTTTTTAGAAGTAATTTACAAAGTTAAAATTAAGAAAAACCTCAAAAATTGTATTGACTAATGAAAAATATTATATCATGTGACTTTATAATGAACATGCTACGCGAATAATGGACAAAGTCATGTTAATTGTCTCTCAAGTTAGATTTATAATGTCGCTTATGTTAACCGTTGCTTTCAGGACAATTGTTAATAAATCATATTAGAAATGTTTTAATGTCAATTTTGTAGAAAATATAAAAAGTTGTCAATATAATTAATTATTTTATAACTTTTCTGTAAAATATTTTTAAAATACATTAACCAATGACTTTAGATGTTCTTTAACATTTCTCTTATAATATTTATTCTCATAGTTCGAGAGTTTTATATGGATTCATCATTTATTTTAATTAACGGAAAAATAAGAAAACTACAACAATAAAATGAAATACATCACTCTATTAATTAAAAATCAAATTTACATCTCTTTGGAATATAAAAAAGAAAATTACATTTCCTTGTTCCAAGATACGATCTAAGAGTAATTACATGACTTTTGAGTAATTACATTCTAAACAGGCGAAAATGGGATCAGTTCATAATAGGCTTGGTTCAGAGATTATACATGCATTCACGGTTGGTTTTTTTAAAAAACGGGTTTGAATGTTCTTCAGGATCGGGTTCATGGGCACCACTTCCTCCTCTCAAACGTTCTCTTCAACGTTTTTTTTTTTTTTTTTTTTGAATAACTCTTCCTTCAAAGGTTCTCTTCAACATTACTCAATTTCTTAATGGGCATGAGATATGAGTCATATGACGGAATAGGTAGTATTAGATAATTTATCATGAAGATGGACCCCATCCCCTCTGCAGAAATGAATTAAAGGGTAGATTTGGTGAATGTTCTGGGGTTATAACTAAAAAAAAAAACAAAAAAACAAAAAAAATAAATAAATAAAAAGGGACTGCCAGGACCTGAGGTCCAAGAAAGAATGAAAAAAAAGGGGGAAATCTTAAATGATAGTTTAAGGATATTAGTTTAGGAAATATTTTAAAAAAAATTTTATGTGAAAGAAAAAACTTATTAAATTTTTTATGATTTTTTATATTTTCCATAAAATTGATGTCAAAACTTTTCTAAATTTTTTATATTAATAATTGCCCTATTAACATAACCACAATATATATATATATACACACACATATCAAAGGTTATAACCACAAATATGAAACTAGTTCCTTCCATATCTATTATATTGAGAGGTGATAGCTGTTTGGGGTCATTGTATGGCCATGACATACATCGTGTTTCAATATGTTAGCAGTTAGACTTGGTTTCTTTAGGATAGTCAAATTCGGTACTCATGCTAATGGATTGCCCATTGGTAGCTACTTTTGTATTTTTACCAATGCCAAAACAGATAATATAAAGAGTGATGAAAATAACAAATTAATGAGAAAAATAATTTTTTCTCGTGTAAAAATTTAGGCTATGAAGGCATATATAAATGAGAGGAAAATATGTTAGTCTATGAGGCATATGAAATTAAGGTTAAAAAATACATTTAGTCAATACCTTTATTTATTTTTCTATTATTGAAACATTTAGCCAATACCTAAGTAAGCATATTTAACAGAAAATCTAAGTTAATGAATGTAAATTTAGCGAATCATATGAAACTATTTAGTAATAAATGAGGAGAGTAAAATGGAAAGTTAGTAAAACTTATCTTATTAGTTATATGTGTTGGAGAAGATAAGGAGTAACCAACCTCTATCTTTGCCAAAACGAGTGTATAGCATATGCAATAGATTAGGCTTAAGGATTTATGCTAACAAGTGTGAATGGTAGCAACTATACATGGGCCTTTATCCTCTATCATAATAATAATGTAAAAGAGGAAGAAAATACAAAATAAGATAACAGACGCCAAATTGCTCATTGTGAGATGTTAAGTGAAATAAAGGAGAATACTATGCCCAACTCATAAAACTTAAATAAATTATGATGTTGGCTCTAGAATAAATAATATGGAGTATTTAAGATTCGTGGGAAGGAGAATAGGGTAATCTCTGTTTAGTGTACTCAGAAACTCATGGAAATGATTCTCTTTAAAAAAAAAAAAAAAAAAAAAACTCATGGAAATGTTTAAAAAGCTTAGTTTTAAATGTATGATGACATCTTAAATCTTAATGTTAAAGTATTTTTTATATCTCCCTAAAAAGTCTGTTGAATGAGAGGAGAATCTATTGTATTTGTTGGATATTAATGTCTACTTACTTTGAGCAATGAACACTGAAACTAAGGGTGGTTGTTTCTTAATTTCATTAGGGCTACGTTTGAATCGGGTGAAAAGCATTTTCGGAAATGCTTTTCAGTATTTACGGGTGTTTGGTTGCGCACAGAAAATCAATTTTCCGGAAATTAATTTTCGTTGACCAATGGTCAAGGCTGAAAATCAATTCCCCTTCCATTTTCACTTCAAATCCAATTTTCCGGAAAAGAGAAACAGAGCACGAAGAGAGAGAGAGAGAGAGAGGAAGGAAGAAACGAAGAGCCCAGATCGAAGAGAGAGAGCCTAGCTCGCCGGTGCGAGTTCGCCAGTGAACCCATCTTCACGATCGCCACGACCCACCGATCTTCGAACCAGAGCCGGCGACCCACGAACCCAAAGCCCAAACCGTTCGACCCAGACCCAGGCGTTCAACCTAGACGTTCGATCCATCGCCTTCGACTTTTGACCGACGACCCAGACCTTCGACCCAGATGTCGTTGTCGACCCATCGCTGAGACCCAGACCCAGACCCATCTCAGTTTTGTTTTTTAAAGTTTGATTGTTGTTGTTGTTGTTGTTGCCGGAATCAATTTGTTGTTGTTGTGTTGTTGTTATTGCCGGAATCAATTTGTTGTTGTTGTATTGTTGTTGCGAAATCAATTTTTTGTTGTTGTTGTTGTTGTGTTGTTGTTGCCGGAAAATAGCATTTTCCTAATAGAACCAAACACATGAAAATATTTTTCACAACAATTTTCATAATACAACCAAACACTTGAAAATATTTTTCTTTTCCAGAAAATAGGAATTTTTTGGAAAATATTTTACGGGAACCAAACGGACCCTAAGTCTCAAGTAATATGTTGGCCAAGGCCACAAAAATTGTTTTCCTAAGAGGGCATTGGTCTTCCTAACTTGTTGAATTTAACGATTTAGGAGGCAAAATTAGTGCCGGATGTATGTGTTAGTTTTATAGGTTTTAAGCTTTTCCATGAGCTATTGAGTTTTGCACAATGCACATAACATGGGCTCAATGGTTTTTCTTGTGTCCCAAGCCCATTAGAGGAACCTTACATGAGCCCAAGATAGTGTGAAGTGACCCCACTCCCCTCCAATGCACATATCCTAATTATTCCATTTGTTGGGCTTCTTTTTAGCACAGTACCCGCATTGCCATATGGTATGTGTTGGTATATTTTAGCATCAAACTAAAAAAATGTCCCTTTATCTAGGGCACGTTTAGTAGACTGTAACGGTGATTACATAGGAACAGGAATAAGTATTACAAGAAATACAAAATACTGTAATGTAATACGTATTACTATTCATTTATTTGGTGGCAGAACTCTAAAGACAATGGAATAAAAGTATTTTAAATTAAATTGTCTAAAATACCCTTAATATAAAATTACAAATACACTTGATAATGATTAGTTTAATGAACCCAATCTTGGACAAATGACCTCCAACAAACTCAATCTCTCTTCTTCTTCTTCTTTTTTGTAAATAAAATTGCTTTCATTTCATTGTATAGGAGTAGCTACATAAGTAATCAATTGGTCTTTCAAAAATTCTTGTGGGTCTTCAATCAAGTGTCCTACAGTTGTAGAATTTGACCAACAAACTACAATCTTACTTGAACAATGGTAAAATACTCAATTTTTTCAAAGTCTTCAATCTTGATTCAATATCTGGTTTTGCTCTTAACCTAGCAATAGGTAATTTGGTAGAAATCTTTAGTTTGTCTATTGTACTATAGTGATTTTCATTTAATGTATAAATAGCACTTTACAATCTATGATAAGTCTATAATTTAAATAAATTTACAAGTGATAAATAGGCATATTTAAATACAAGTTTGAATCCTATACATATCATCTATTATCTATCTTCTGGCGTTTATCTTCTTAGCAGACTTTGAATTTTTTCCAACCCTATCCTCTTTATCTGCTTGTGGCTGTCTTTCAAACTCTTATCTTATCACCTCCTTTATTTTTTTAATTTAATTGTGACTGCTCGTGTTATCCATACACGACAGGTTGGTTAACACTTATAGAAATCCTATTTTATTGTTTTTGAAATTGCATGAAGAACACCAACAAGTTTTAGAAAACGCAAAAAATAGTAGAGAGAGAGAAAAGGGGGAGGCAGTACTTATGGAATCGCAGAGATGTAGTAGGGGAGAAAAAAAATTCTTAAGAACAGAGAGTAACAACTGAGGGTAGAGAAACGTTGGACTTGTAAAAATAGGAGATCTCTAGTAGTAGGAGATCAAAATTTATGAGTGGAGGGACATAAAATATTTCAAAAAGGAGGGAGATAGAAAAATTTTGAGAGGGAGATGAAAATTTTGGAAAAGTGGGTAAGAGGGGATTTTTTGGGAATTTTTTTAATTGAGCGTGTCATTAGGTGAAGGAATAGGAATTCAGACCTTTTATTAAGGAATGGCTATTCCTCATTTTAAGGAATAGGTATTCATAAGGAATAATTATTCCTTATAATAAAAACTTTACCAAACAACCATATAACTAAACCATAGGATTAGCTATTACATTACAGTGTCTATTATAGTCTACCAAACATGCCCCTGGTCTTGCCATTCTAAAAAAATTATAATTGTATTATAGTACCATCCTAAATTTATGATGATACTGTAACAATGTTCTAAGCCTAAATAATAATTTTTTATTCCCTACTTAAACATATTTGTCTCTTTCTCTCTCTTGATTGTCTCATCTCCTCTCTCTTTCTCCAAAACTCTCTCTCTCTCTCTCTCTCTCTCTCTCTCTCATGGTGGTGGGCATATTCTGGCATGGGTCATGGGTATGACGTGGATCTGGAGGTGCCGTGGGTTTGGTGGTTTCGACGGCATGGTCATTTGATGGAGGCACTTAACCTCACTTATTACTGGGTTATGATTTTTCTATTGTAGGTTCGATGGTGGGTTGTGGTGTATGGGTGGTTTGAGGGGCTATAGGTTGTTAGGTTTTGTGTGTTGTGGTGCGGTGATGGCGGCGTTGATCTAGTGGCGGCAATGGTTGGATGTGGAACTGAGGCATGGATGGATGGGTTGTTGGGTTTTTTCCGGCAGTCTATTTCATCTCCACCACCATAAATCATCATTTTCTGGTGGTGATGGGCATATTTTATGGTGGTGGTTGATTGGCAATGGTGTGTATTTTGCAAAATGGTTTGATTGGTAATGGTGGGTTTTTGGAATATGGGTTTCTCCCGTGTGTGTGTTTTGCTTGGTTATGGTTGTTGGTTGTTTAAGAGGAGGAGAGAGAGAAATAATAATAAAAAAGAATAAAAAATTATATGTAAATAAAGTTGCACAAAAAAAAAATTTTTTGGGAAGGTATAATAGATAAAGTAGCTTTTAAAATAGTAAAATATGATATTTTGGAGATACTGGATGCTAATGCTATATGCAAGCTTGGTCCATAAGGGGAAAAAAAACATTGTCAGACTCTGAGCTATAACTGAAATTTGTCAAAAGTTTTGTAACTTAATTAATTGGTACCTTTTGCTGCAATGAAAGAGACATCTAAAGGGTTTAAGTACCTTGTTCCTCAAATATTGAAAAAAAAAAAAAAANTAAGGAATAATTATTCCTTATAATAAAAACTTTACCAAACAACCATATAACTAAACCATAGGATTAGCTATTACATTACAGTGTCTATTATAGTCTACCAAACATGCCCCTGGTCTTGCCATTCTAAAAAAATTATAATTGTATTATAGTACCATCCTAAATTTATGATGATACTGTAACAATGTTCTAAGCCTAAATAATAATTTTTTATTCCCTACTTAAACATATTTGTCTCTTTCTCTCTCTTGATTGTCTCATCTCCTCTCTCTTTCTCCAAAACTCTCTCTCTCTCTCTCTCTCTCTCTCTCTCTCATGGTGGTGGGCATATTCTGGCATGGGTCATGGGTATGACGTGGATCTGGAGGTGCCGTGGGTTTGGTGGTTTCGACGGCATGGTCATTTGATGGAGGCACTTAACCTCACTTATTACTGGGTTATGATTTTTCTATTGTAGGTTCGATGGTGGGTTGTGGTGTATGGGTGGTTTGAGGGGCTATAGGTTGTTAGGTTTTGTGTGTTGTGGTGCGGTGATGGCGGCGTTGATCTAGTGGCGGCAATGGTTGGATGTGGAACTGAGGCATGGATGGATGGGTTGTTGGGTTTTTTCCGGCAGTCTATTTCATCTCCACCACCATAAATCATCATTTTCTGGTGGTGATGGGCATATTTTATGGTGGTGGTTGATTGGCAATGGTGTGTATTTTGCAAAATGGTTTGATTGGTAATGGTGGGTTTTTGGAATATGGGTTTCTCCCGTGTGTGTGTTTTGCTTGGTTATGGTTGTTGGTTGTTTAAGAGGAGGAGAGAGAGAAATAATAATAAAAAAGAATAAAAAATTATATGTAAATAAAGTTGCACAAAAAAAAAATTTTTTGGGAAGGTATAATAGATAAAGTAGCTTTTAAAATAGTAAAATATGATATTTTGGAGATACTGGATGCTAATGCTATATGCAAGCTTGGTCCATAAGGGGAAAAAAAACATTGTCAGACTCTGAGCTATAACTGAAATTTGTCAAAAGTTTTGTAACTTAATTAATTGGTACCTTTTGCTGCAATGAAAGAGACATCTAAAGGGTTTAAGTACCTTGTTCCTCAAATATTGAAAAAAAAAAAAAAAGAAAAAGAAAAAGGAAAAAAAAAAAAAAAGCTTCAACCAAAATTTGTTAGTTGTAGCAGTGGCCCAGACACTGTCACTTTTCTAGCTAAATCTTATCGGACACGGATTTCCTCCAAACTTGCCAGACACTGTCACTTTTCTAGCTAAATCTTATCAGACACGGATTTCCTCCAAACAAGTTTGGAGGAAATCCTACATATAGAGGCATGTGTCACTTAAAAGGAGGAGACACCTCAACTTGGAGTCATGTGCAATGCACATGACCCATTTAGCTGTGGAAGAGTTGTTAACCCTAATAGCGTTAGCCTGTTTCTTCTCAAACACACGTTCAGCCTCTTTCTTCTTCTCAAACACACCACCACAGCCTCATGCCTCTCTCTCACAGCCTCAACCTTCGTTTTTCTGAGCAAACTTAGACCAGCAAGAGAATCCGGTCCAACTGGACAGCCCCTCTCTCTCTCTCTCCTCAAACTCCTCAAACCCGTGTCTCAACCTGAGGTTCTGAGGTTCTGACCGGCGAGAGCTTGTGAGGCAGAATGGACGGCGGCCACATGCAGCAGCCGCCGATCTCACTGGACCAATTGGACAGCCTTCATTTTCATCCGCTTCCCCCTTCGCTGATTTCGCCCTATTCAGTTTCTCACTCAGCTAATGCCGCTCCCATAAATTTGCCGCCAAGGACCACCGCTCCCACCTCTCCTACCGCTCCATCGTGTCTCGGCATTCTCCCTGACAGTGATAAATGCAATGGTTCTCAATTTGTTTAGGTTTGATTTTCTTTTTTTAAAAAAAACATTGTTTTTTTAAAGATAATTATTTTCTCAAATTGGTTTCTCAAATTGCATTATATTTGAAGTTTGAATATTTGTCCTTATGATTATGGACATAGATGAGTTCTATAGCTTAAGAGTTTTTTTTTTTTTGTATAATTTCTATTGAATAGGATGTTTAGGTATTTTGAGTTCTGAATATTGTTGTTGTTGATTGTGACTGTTTGGAAGACTATAAGCAACTACGGTTTATTAATTTCTGTTGATTATGACTGTTGTTGTTGTTGCTGATTTTGATATCTGAATATTTTTTGCTGTGTTTATAAAAAAAATTGAATATTATTTTTCATATTGAATATTCTTAACACTATATTGCTTTTTATTTAGGAAGCGGAAGCAACAAAAACAACGGATCTACTTCAATCATGAAAGATAAACATGTAACCATGAATTACTAGAATCAAAGAATAGAAAGCGTACCTTGGTGCAGTGAATTTCAAAACCAAACTTGAGAATACCTTCAATCTTCATCTCAATTCCACATGGTGCCCAAGATGTGTGGTCTCTCAATCAGTCTTTTGTACATAGATTCCCAAAGAAAAATCCTTCTTCTTCTCCTTGTGGAGAAAAACTGATTTCTTTTTCTTTTCATCTTACGTACGTTAAAACCATTCTCATAGTTTGGTTTTGAAATTCACTGCACCAAGGTACGCTTTCTATTCTTTGATTCTAGTAATTCATGGTTACATGTTTATCTTTCATGATTGAAGTAGATCCGTTGTTTTTGTTGCTTCCGCTGCGTGTGTTTTTGTATGAGATACAAAAACCCAACATATTTTAGGTTAATACGTTTTGGTGTTGTATTTTTTAGTTTTGCAACACAAGTAGTCTCTCTCCCTCTTATAACTTTGGTTTGATTTTTGTTTGAGTTAATACTTAACTATTTTGGAAGTGAGAATTTGAATTTATATTAAAACACAATATTGGCTATGCATTTTAACGTGTCTATCAATTATTTGAGTAATATTAAAGAGTAATTTTGTTATAAATTTTGATTATCATGATAATCTCTTTTAAAAGAATGAGGAATTTGAATAATTTATTTGAAACTTAAAAAGTTTAGTTGTAGAGAAAATAATTGAAAAATCATAGCACACTATAACATAATTTCAAAGAATATGGACCTTCTTATAAAGGAATAATATCAATAAAAAAACTACACTAAAGATAATAGAATGGCATATTGGTAGAGATAGAAAGATGAAAAATAATTTTAGAAAATTTTTAATTCTTAGGGAAAACAAATTATCTTCAATGAGTTTAGAGAACAAATTATACATTATACCACAATTATAAAATAATTACATGTTTGTTTTGTTTAGACCCCTTTTAAATCATATTAGTTTAACATAATGAATTAGCCAAGTAGTTACTTAGGTTAATTATGAGATTTGGGTTAAACACATGCAAACATATTACTTAGTGCAGAAAATTAAAGAAGATAGTAATTTGATGACGTAGGAAAACCAATGAAATCAATTGTTTCAACATAAAAGACTCGGGGAGGATTTAACCTAGCTATCCTTAAGGTAAACAAATCCACTATGATAGGATCAAAGTTTACAATAGATTTGAATCCTAAATCTAAAGCTAAATCTTGTAGAACTTACTCACATGACCACATGTAGCTCTGACTCCACGGACTCTTTTATCTTGAATTTGCTAAACACAAACTCCCATGTTTGTGTTTTTGAGATCCCACTCAAAGGTTTAGTAATACAAACTCTTCAATTTGTGACTCCTAGACCATACTTGAATGTTTAAATCATAAGCTATGTATGATCTTGTATATAGCAACTTCAGATCTACCGGTTCTAATGGTATGAGAATGATTTTCGGTAGTAATTTTGAAAGGATAAGGCACAGTACCTTTTAGATCTCAAAAGAGTACCTCCAAAGTCATCACAAAACATGCCTTAGGGTTTCCTTTAAATACTTAGTGAAATAGATCTAAAACCTTAATCACTTAATGGACTTGATGGGTTGTTGGATTTTAATTAGATTTTGTAGAACTCATTTTTCAATTGGTCGAACCTTTTCTCTTGATTGGTCAAACCTAGCATGTTTCAAATTCTTGAACTTGCAGCTTCCTTTTTCTTGTATTCTGACTTGTAGCACCTTGAGTTTTGTCTAATAAATCTTACAAACTCTATGATCTATACCTAAACAAGTTTGTATTTATGGTTTGTCAATTGTCCTTAATTTTTAGAACCTAACATTATCTATTTCCACACATCGCGTGGGCCAACAACTAGTATATATTCTATATAAATCTAAAAGCTAAGATGTAGAATTTAATGTTGTTGTACTCCTGTTGAGCCACCTCATCAACCACGTCATACTTTTTTTTTTTTTTTTTTAATTTCCTTTATGATTTTTCTATTTTATTTTACATAAAATAATTAAGGGATAATTACACATTACCAACCTGTGGTTTGACCCTAATTCTATGTGCCCACCCATGATTTGAATTTTGACACTTTACCCACCTGTGATTCTGACCGTTACCCAGCCGTAACCCACCTCTCCACTCTCCGTTACTCTAACTCCAAATAAGTTTTAAAAAAAACATTCCAAAATAGATCAAAACACTCACTCACTCCTAGAACTCACTCTCACTCCCAAAACTCTCAAATCTTACTCACGCCTACAACAAGCTTCGTTTGAGACAACCATGGCAAATCCGAGCTGAGGAAGAAAGACACCGTTGCTCCGTTGCTCCTCCTCTGTTCAGCCGTGTCAGATCTTACAATGGGCTTCGATTGGTGTGAGCTCCTGTGTTTTGATCCTGGGTTTGGATCGTGCAAGCTCCTGGGTTTTGATCGTGGGTATTGAACTTGGGTTTTGATCATGAATGCTCCTCTGTTCAGGCAGGTAGATCAAAACCCTTTTTACATTTTAATTTTTGAAACCTAGGGTTTGAAATTGGGGTTTTTAATTCTTTCTTCCAAGTTGGGTTTTTTCTTTAGTCATCTTATTTTGATTAGAAATTGTATATAGCTCTAACATTTTTGTTAAATTATGTCAATGCCTTTGTTTTCACCTGAAAATGATTAGATCCGCATGGTGCATTTTCTGATCGTATTCCAGTGGTGTTCTTATTATTGATTTTCTGATCAAATTGCAGGCAAGGTGCATTTTAATGCAAGGGCCGTAGGGTTGAACTGGATAGGATAGGGCATTGTATTCTTTGTTGGTTTTGGAGTTGAGAGTTAGTGTTAAGAGAAAAACTTCAGCTTTTCAGTTGGATGCTTTAACAAAAATTTGGTCACATATTGCCTTCACCTTTTTTCTTTCCTGTGAGTACAAAGAAAAACCTTATAACTACTCAAAGCTCAATTTTCGGTTTTGTGTTCTTTCATTTCTCTGTTTCTTTTGGGGTTTTGGTGATTTGTACATGTCATTGTAGATAGGTTGTCTTAGCATTTTGTGTTGATATCTTTTTAATGGGTATTGCTCTTTATTAAAGTATTTGATTGATTTTATCAACGTGCTTATTTTACTTCAATTTCTGATTCAAATGTGAAGTTTGAGAGATTTGAGATTTGTGTTAGAGCAGGGTTTTCATTTGATCTTAGATAGAGAGGCAGAAATTGTAATGAAGTAAATCCAGATGGTGGATTTTCAAACATCCATAGACACAGACACAGACAAATAGATAGATACATAGACACAGACAAATAGACTTAATGCCCATTATTCCTAATTGTCTAAGGATGAAGAGACAACTAGAGAAAAGAAATTCCCTATATGCTTAAATTCTTGGATAAATAATGGCTGACAACAAAAGTCCTTGTTGAATGTTTGCTAATGTTCTCTATCAATTTCCTTTGGGAAGTGGAGCATAAAAAAACCTCAAATGTGGTACTTAAAAACCTAGGACCGCTTAGGTTATTCTATAGATGCTATTACATTTTTATGGCTTTGTTGTTCGTAAATGAATAGAATGAACCAATAAAGATTTCATTCCAAAATGCTTTCTATTGGTATAACAAATTCAAAGTCATATGTGTTTACTTCAATCCTTCCACATTAAAAGGAATCTTTTACATGTCATTCTACTGTTTGATTCATGTTCTAATTGCTTAACAAAAGAAAAGTCATGTTCCGAGAAAAGTACACATAGAACAAAACATATCAATAATAATTTGACCCAAACAATTGCTTTGCCTACTATTAGCAAAATTGAATCCAATGTCGCATATTATATCCATTATCGATAAGAAAAGGAATACTTTAAAGTCTCATCCTTACAGAGTTATTCACTACCTTGCTTTAAAATTATTATGATATATTCAGTATTCCTTGATTTTCCTTTTCAAACAGAATACTTTATTTTTCTTTATTTTTTTTTAGGACGGTTCTGATTGTAATCTATCTACCACATTTTAACATTGGGCAGCTAAAATTTCATTAAACAAGAACTTCATAAATACCATATGAAAATTACATATGACCAAATTCCATTTGACCACTATTCACGTTATCTTTTATTTGTTGAAATGTGTAGCATGGTGAAAATTACATAAGAACTATTTATTTTTACCATTAGCAACGTGTAGTTTGAAAATCCATAGAATCCTTTGAATTTTCATGAGGAAATTTTACATAGAATGACTTATATCAAAGGGTACATTGCCTATCTGCAAGAAGGACAACCAGAGTCAATCGTTGGGTCTGACTTAGATGCTTCATTTGCTTTAGCTAAACATCTTAAACATAGATCATACCTTTGGGTTTCCCCTTAGTTCTTTACCTTGCGTTCCTGAGAGCAGTGGCAGGGCCACCTGTGTGCCCTCAGGAAAATGGGGAGGAAAAACAATCAATGAAAATGAGATCTAATCTTGGCATTGTTATTATTATGCTTATATATCATCAAAATTGCCAAATTAACCAAGAAACTCGGAGTTCAACCTTATAACATGAGGCATTGAAACATTATTATTACAGTATGCTGTTCTGTTATTTTCTTTCTCCAATGAATCCTAACATGAGGCATTGACATGAGGCCTTAACATGAGGCATTGATAATTAGAACAGCTTACATGAGAAGCATAAGTAACACTCCCAAATGCAGTATCATAAGATTTCAGCTTAAGATAGGCATCCCAACTCTAGTAAAAGTTCAATTATTTCTATCTTGTCATAGCATCCACATGATACTGGCATAATTGCAACATTTCTGATTCTTTGAATTCTGCATGTGAACTATGAAATTCTTTAGATTTTGGGGGGGGGGGGGTGGTGGTTGGTTCTGTGGCTTTGGAGTTTTATTATTTGACACAAAAACCAAAACACAATGTGGATCAGCTTCAGTTATATTAAAATTAGAACCAGCTTAGCTAGAAGCCTAGAATAGTTGTAAGAGTCAGATGTGAGACTAATAGCATGCTTATTAATTTCCATGAATTTCTAGAGAAGTGATATTCTGTTTAGAGAAATTGGACGATTTAAATGGGAGGGAATCCTTTCCCAAATAATTTATTCCACTTGTTACACAAATGTTGAGAACATCTTGGATGGATAAGCTATGGCTTTTTTGCTTAATTTATTTCTAAAAATCAGAACAGATATACAGCCTATTAAAACTGAGTTCAATTATTTCTATCTTGTCATAGCATCCACATGATACTTTTCCACATGCAAGACCATCTCATACTTTATTCTATTGTATTTTATATGCAGATGGCTGACTTGGCATTCAATTTTGAGATTCATCATGGTAGCAAGTTTGTGTGGAACCTTGATTTGGTATATTTAGGAGGTAGTACTTCTTTTGTTAATAATGTTGACCCAAATAGACTTAGTTATTTTGAAATACAAGATATTTGTTCTGATGTGGGGGCAGTTAATACAAGTACATATCATTATCTTATTCCTGGAGGTAATTTGGATCAAGGGTTAAGGCTTATAAATGGAGATGATGATGTAGTTTATATGTGTGATATTCATGCTGCATGGCCTACAGATAAGATAACATTATATGTTGAGGGTGGTGAGGAGTCACTTGCAATTGAACAACCATTTGGTAATGATGAAGTAGCAAATGATGATGATGATGATGATGTGTATGAAGTGAGTAATGTGGATGCTGAAGGAAGTGATGGAGAAGATATTGATTGGTTGGAGGAAGGGTTTGAGGGGCCAGATTTTGATGATGATGTATTTGGAAATGTAGATGATGGGCCATCACAAGATGGAGTTAGTGTCAATGCAGCAGCCCCACATAGGCCATCTGAGGGAGATGATGGGCCATCTACACATGGTGGAGGTAGTGTCAATGTAGCAGCCTCACATAGGCCCTTTGAAGGAGATGCTGGGCCATCTACACATGAGGATTTAGCAGCCCCACATAGGACTACTACAGTTGACCCAACTCTTGAAGAGGGTGAATGGGTTGACCTACCTCTTGAAGATGACATGGAAAGTCTAGCAGGGTCTGATGGTGATCAGCCAGCATCAACTGCATCTAAAGAACCTGAGTTTAATGCCTAAACTGACATGAGAAAACCAGAGTTAAAGAAAGGAGTGAAGTTTCCAAACTCTAAAGTATTTAGGGAGGCATTGAGGGAATATGCTATAAAGAAGCCAGTAGATATCAAGTTCAAGCTGAATGAGAAGAAGAAGATATCAGTTTATTGTATAAATGAATGTGGATGGAGGTGTTATGCATCTTAACTATCTGGGGAGTTGACATTTCAAATAAAAACATTCAATCCAGAGTGCACCTGCCCTAGATCCTTTAAACACAGCCAAGTGACTTTGAGTTATGTTGCAAAGAAGTTTATGTAGGAGTTTGACAAAAATCCTAATTGGAAAGTGGCTGGTATTCAGCATCATGTGAAGTAAGCACTTGAGGTTGATATAAGTTACAGTCAGGTGTATAGGGCAAAAAGGAAAGCTACTGACTTGATTATTGGGGATGAACAGCTGCAATATGGGAAGCTTAGGGATTATGCAGAAATGATAAGAGTGAATGATAAAGGAAGTAGGGTTATTTTGCAAACTGAAATAGAAGATGAAAATGCACAGCCCAAATTTAAGAGAATTTATATAAGGTATAATGCACAAAAAGTTGGTTTTTTGGGAGGTTGTAGATCAATCATTGGTTTAGATGGGTGCCACTTGAAAGGGAGATTTGGGGGGCAAATACTTTCTGCCATAGCTAGAGATGCAAATGATAACATTTTCCTAGTTGCATTTGCTGTTGTTGAGTAAGAGAACAAAGATTCATGGGTATGGTTTCTGCAATAGTTTTCAGATGACATTGGGAATCCAGAGCAACTTAATTTGGTTCATCTCTGATAGACAAAAGGTATGACTGTAGTATTGTACTAACATATTTAACTCATATATTTAAAGTTCAATAATACATGCCTCAGTTCATTTCAACATGTTTAAATAACATACTTACTTGATCTGTTTTGTATATGAATTAGGGTCTTATACCTGCAATTGAGATGCTGTTCCCAACTTGTGAGCATAGGTATTGTGTCAAGCATATTTATAATAATTTTTAAGTGGATCATAAGGGCTTGGAGTTGAAGGATGCATTGTGAAGATGTGCTGAAGCCACAACAATTAGGGAGTTTGAGAGAAGAATGCAGGAATTGAAGGATTTGGATGTCAAGGCATGGGAGTATCTTGCTGACATCAACCTTGCACAATGGTCTAAGTCTCACTTTAGTAGTAGAGCTTTGTGTGACTGTTTAGTCAATAACTCAAGTGAGTCTTTTAATGCCATGATCTTAGAAGCTAGGGATAAGCCAATTTTGGCAATGTTGGAGTGGATTAGAGTTAGACTTATGACCAAACAATACAAAAAACAAAAAGGTATAGCAAAATACATTGGAAAGGTTTGTCCTAATATTCAAGACAAATTAGAGAAGTTAAAACATGAGTCTATACCTTTCTGTGCTACTCCAGCAGGCAGCTTCATGTATGAGGTTGATAATGGTTGTGAGAGACATGTGGTTGACCTGGTTAAGAAGGCATGCAGCTGTAGGATTTGGGATTTAACAGGACTTCCTTGCAAACATGGGATCTCTGCTATTGTTAAGAACTTAGAGAAAGTTGAGGAATATGTGCATCCTTGTTATTGGAAAGAGACATTTTTTGAAACTTACAAAGAGATAATACAGCCAATGCTTGGTCAGTCTGAGTGGGTTGAGACTAACCAACCTGCTCCGCTTGCTCCTTATGTGTATAAACCACATGGCAGACCACCAAAGCAAAGAAAAAAAGATCCTGAAGAGCCTAGGAACCCTTATAGAGTTTCTAGGATGAACAAGACAATTAAGTGTGAGAAGTGCCATAAAGAAGGACATAATGCAAGAGGGTGCAAGGCAGACATCACTGGTGAAACTCCATGGTAGAGAAGAGATAGACTTACTAAATCACATGCTGTAAGTATTTCCGTGCTTTGAAATATTTTCATTTCCTCTTATATTTCATGTGTATGTAACTTGTACAACCCTCTTTGTTGGCACAAGGAAGTAAATCTACAAAAACAAAGTAGGGTGCAACACCTCAAACTGCATCTCAGCCACCAAGTACTAGATCTCAACCTGCATATAGAGCTTTTGGTCAAACTGCATCTCAACCTGCACCAAACAATAGATCTGAGGCAACAACTCAACCTCGAACTAGATCTAGGGCCAATTGGTTCTCTTCATCCTCACAACCGAGCATCCACACCCCTAGAGAGACATGGGATTCTTTACCATCTCAGGCACCTCTACTTTCTTTTATTTTGTTTACTTTTTTTCCTCTTACTTGCTATTGTTAGACCAAGTTGCTAATTGCTGGATTTTGGTTATGCAGCCAAGTGCATCTGTGAGCACTAGTGGTGTACCAAGTGAAGGAAGTTGTGGTGCTACTGCTAGGGGGTTTAAAGGTAGAACTACTGGTGTATCAAGGCCAAAAAAGTTTCAAGTAGTTGGTGGAAAGGGAAAGAAGGCAGCTGACAAGGGCACCAAAAGTAATAAATAAAGATGGAAGATGTTAAAGTTTGAACTACTTTTTTTGTTTTATGGCCCACTTTTTTTGTTATAGTTCCCACGCCTAATATATTTGCTTAAAGTATTTGCTGTCAAGTGTCAAAAACAATATTGACAATTTTGGTTGGAAGATGTGTATGTCTGATGAGTGGTGGACTAGTAGTTGGGTTTTGGGTGGAAGATGTGTAAAGTGTAAAATCACAGGATGTGCCAAAAACAATATTGATGGGCAATTTTGTATGCATGTGACATAAAGTGACAATGACTGTTCACTTTTATTAAAAGCAGTTAATGTGCATTGACACAGGATAAAGTATTTTGTTGTGCTGTGCTTGTCTTTGCTTTTGGTGGATTTACACAGGATTGTGTTGTGCTTTTGGTAGATTTACACAGGTGTGCATTGACACAGCAAAGGTTGATAATGGTCTTTGAGCTTTATGTATTATTTTGGTATATTCTTTCTAAAAAAATTGGACAATGCTTATGGAACCAATAAATGTGCCAGCTCCTTTTATGGAACCAATATATTCTAAAATTATGTCTTATGGCCTACAACATCTTTTTGTTTGATAGACTATTTTCATATTTCCTGAAATGTGCCAGCTCCTTTTATATTATTGTACAATATTTCGAACATGAAGTAAAACCCAAATGAGAATGCTTTTATGGAAGGTTATTAATCATTGACAAGTTCCAACTTCCATTCACGTTATTAACATTTCCACATAACACTTTGTGCCAATATATATCAATGAAGTAAAAAAAAAGAAAATTATACTAAAGAATATTTGTACAAAAACAACACTTTCCATTTCAGGAGATAGATACAATAACATTTTAACATCCCAATCACATTTCAACATCCCCATTTCAAGAGATAGATACAATAACAATTCAATTACCTAATCACATTTCAACACCCCCCAAGCATCATGGTAGATTAAGGTTCCTCACCCTTACATTGTTGTTCATTGAGGCAAAACACATCGACAACATTACAAAAATGAAAAATAACCATGACAAAACTAGTGCAACCTTGTAAAATCTCTCACTCTCTTTAACCCTCTTAAGTTTCTCCCTAGCTTCTACATAAAGCTTATGAGTTTCTCTTTCCCTTCGGTTAGATATTTCTTCCATTTGCCTAGTTGTCATTTCCCTCTGATTTGCAAGCTGTAGTTCATTCTTAAGCATACTTATCCTTTCATAGTCACTCTTACAAGTTTCGTTATCCACCCACTGAAAGAAGCCACATTTGGGACCAACCTAATCATTACAATTATAACAATTAATTTCACTGTTCATAATAAATCACAATTAATAATTCAATTCAATTCAAATACAACTATGTAATTGTTTCTTACATTAAATTGACTACAACAGAGGAATTTTCTTCCATAGTTACCAGCTTTTCGATTTGTTCGTAGGGCACAATGCTCAATGGTACATAAATCACCATCTTCAGCACGGTAGAAACCACTAGTTGTAGAGCCATTGCCAGTTGATGAAGACATAGCAAAAATTTGTTACAAGCTTATAGACCAATAAATCTGTTGCAAGAGGCATAGTTCAAATTTTCAGCATGTGTGACAGCATAAACCATTGTTAACACTTATCAAATTAAGCAAGATAAACTCACATTGAAGTCCGGCATTAATGCATTGCAAAGGTTTCAACAATCAAAGGTACCATAAAGGCTAGACTACTAAATGCATCATATTCTACTACACATTTTTTTTCCATCAGGTGTATCCCAACTGTTCTCCATAATTATCCTTTTGCAAAGACTCAACCATTACATTACAACTATGTTACAAAGAATTTTTGTTTAGTCAAAATACTGGTAGACATGAATATGAGATCTTTCATATTAGAAATTTTTTATTGTGCAAGGCTCAAAACTAAGGTAGAGACAATAAAAATAAATAGACATTTAACTTCATAATGATACAATATTGCACATTAAGACAGTGATGGAAACTACGTGGCACCGATTGTTTATTTTTTATTTTTATTGGCTAAGAAAATGTCATTTAAATTGCATCTAGAGAAGCTGTACATGCATAATTAATAAGCATTGGATATATGGCTGGCAGCCAAGAAAGTGTATTAGAAAAACAAAGGTTGGGTCCCTCACATATGGCTAGCAGTCATGTATTAGAAAAACAAAGGTTAGATATATGGCTGGCAGCCAAGAAAGTGCATAATTAATAAGCATTAGATTGGGTTCCCCACATTTGCATTGTGGTCTCTCACATTTGCATTGTTCTCCACACACATACAGAGGCTGTATATAAACAACAAAAATCAAACAAGTTAATGGATCTTGTGGACCACAACAAGGCTAAAGTAACAACGCTTGACTATAAAGTATATTCTTTACACATCACGCCTTTACCGAGACAAACTAAACCAGTCTTTGAATTATTATTATTATTTCAGTCCTTGACAGCTTAAACCAATCCTGTTCGTACCTTTCATCTCTTTCTAGCACAAAAAGTATCCTAACTTTGTACATGTATATAATCCTATCAAGCCTTCGGCTATTTGATCGAAAAAAAAAAAAAAAAAAAAATCAAAGAAAGTGGCTGTATATAAACAACAACTCAACAACTTCATATTGTGATTAAATTAGCAACTAGTTACACAACTACTATTATAGTATTTCATGAAACAAAAGTAAAAAGAAAAAAAACCCAATTCGAAGAAAGATGGAATCAATAACAGTTTAAGAAACTCAAATCCAAAGAAAGAATAAAAAACCTGAAGAAAGCATTAAAAAACCCAATTTCAAACCCTAGGTTTCAAAAGTTAAAAACTGATAAAGGGTTTTGATCTACCTGCTGATGCTGAACAGAGGACCATGCAAGATCAAAATCCAAGTTCAATACCCACGATGGCACCCAAGAGCATGCACGATCAAAACCCACCCACGATCAAAACCTAGTTCCATTAGAAAGTTTGCAAATCGAAGCCCATAGCTGAACAGAGGAGGAGCAACTGTTAGCAACTTGCTTCCTTGGCTTGGATTTGAAATTAAGAGTCTCAAACGAAGCTTGTTGTAGGAGTCAGTAAGATTTGAGAGTTTTGGGAGTAAGAGTGAGTTCTAGGAGTGAGTGAGTGTTTTGATCTATTTTGGAATGTTTTTTTTAATTTATTTGGTGTTAGAGTAACGGAGAGTGGAGAGGTGGGTTACGGCTGGGTAACAGTCAGAATTACAGGTGGGTAAAGTGTCAAAATTCAAACCACGGGTGGGCACATAGAACTAGAGGCAAACCACAGGTGGGTCATGTGTAATTATCCTTAATAATAAATTCAATAACTGAGGGAAGCCAAGGCTACAATTTCCAATCAATTTTCTACACTTCTGCTTTTAGTTTCACCTCATCTGCAAGTCATGCTATACTTTACAAAATTTTCTGCTTCACTCTCAAAGTGCTAGTAGCACAAACTCAATTTGACCATAAGTATGGTGAAATGCTAGAGAAAAGGCGGGGTACACTGGCTGTAGCCAAGCTCAAAAAGGCTCATTGGCTGCTCTAACTACTACCATCACATAAATTTTGTCAAATGCAGGACCCAATGAAAAGACGAGGGCATATTCCAGCCACTCATCAATCTGAGAAGAAGCAACAGCAAGATTAGAATGAAGTAAAACATTAACAGAAAACAACTTAAAAAAAGATTCCAAAGAAAATAACCTGGCTAGATTCATATGTGAACGGTTTTAGACCCCTTAAAACACAACCAGATTGGTTAGCCTAGATTAATTAGCCAAGTTGTTACTTAGTCAAATTATGCAATTCTAGGTTAAAGCAATCAAATAATCATATCAAGATATAAAGCAGCGGAAAATAAATGAACACAAGATATGATGACCCAGGAAACCACACGGTAAAAACCTGGGGAGGATTTGACCTAGCTATCCTCAAGGTAAACCTGAATCCACTATGTGAAAGAATCGAAGTTCATACAGAAGGACTACAAGCTCCCCGCTTGACTTCCTAATGCTACCCACCAGTAGAACTTAGTGACACGACCATGTGCAAGCTCAGAATCCACGGACTCCTTCTTTCTTGGATTCTTCAATCAGCTACAAGCACCCCCGCTTGGTATTCTTTAAACTTCAATGGTAGCAACCAAGTTGATCATCAAGATGTAGATAAGATCTCCAACTTGAAAACCCTAAGATTTGTGTAAAGGAAAGCTCCTCTAGATCTCACAAGAGATTTACACAAAATAGCAATGTATGAGCAACAATACAACTGGAGCAACCTCTAAAAACGTGGCTAGGGTTTAGTTTATATACCTAGGGTAAAAACATAAAACCTTAAACGTTTAATGAAGTAGGGCTGAGTTGGAAATTCTGCAGAAAAATCAACCTGTGCGATTTTCGATCGATCGAGTCTATTCTTCGTTCGATTGAGCCAGACCGAAAGTCCCAAGTACTTCTGCAGCCACTCGATTCTAACTTTACAATAATAAACCAACTTTGAGCAAGCCTAAACAAGACTAAATACATTGTTTTGATCATGGTTTGCCAACATTACAAATTAAAGTTCTAAATACATAAAATCCTAAAACCTTAGAACCTAACAAACTCCCCCTTTGGCAATCCGTGACAAAACCCTAATTAAAAGCTCAAAGTTTTACAAGTAAAAAGCACTTTACAAAGAAATGCTCATAAACTTTAATTCAGCCTAACTACTATCTATTGGTTGCAAGTGTAGACAGCAGCTTAGTTGAATCAACCTGTATATTTCTGAAATACTCAACAACCGCATAAACGCATTTGTGACAGAAAAGAGTAAAACAACAGGTATAACATTCTTCTAAGATTCACACAACACAAAATAAAGACATATATAAATCAATAAGCAATGAATCACAAATCAACAAGAATCAATAAAAAACATGTATATCAATCAATGTTACTCCCCCTAACATAAATATCTCCAAAAATGATATACAAAGTGAAGCACCTAGATACAATCTAAAAACTCCACAAGCTCCTTTCAAACAAAAAAAATCTCCCCCTAACAATAAAAACTCTCAACAAGTCAAAACTCCACTCCCCCTTTTTGTGACGGAATGCCAAAAAGCAATCATGAGTCGTCATCAAAAGGAGGTGGTGAGGGTGAATGAAGACGCGCTAAATTGGCTCGGAGAGCACGAATCTCATCGAGTAAGTCCACCAAAATCTGACCATGAGCCGCCTGGACGGTCATGACAGTCTCCAGAGTACGACGAACATCAAAGTCGGTCGAAGGAGGTGGAGGAACATCAGCAGCAGCAGCATCATCACCAACTGGATCAGGAACATCCTCACCAGCAGTACCTGTAGAAGAAGAAGGAGGAGGTGCGCTACTAGACGGCTCAGACCTAGGGTGTTTAGAACCAGCTCGAAGATGAGCGGCCCTCAGTTTAAGAAAAGACGCACCTATGGGAGCTATCACATGAACGGGCTCAGAGGAAGGGAAGTCACGAAGGTCAAGATGGAGCAAAATCCTATGAATAAAAATAGAATGAACAAGGGCATGAGAAGAAGATGATCTCCTATAAACATCGTTCAAAGAATGAAGAAAGAGATGAGGAAAACTAATAGGAGCATCAGTAACCAGAGCGTACAAAAATACACACCTCTCAAGAGGAATGGTATGAACATGAGAAATGGGCCAGATGGAATGACAAGCTATCCTAAAGAACATATAGTGCAACCCGGAGAGCTTAGCAGAAGTGATCCTAGGATCAGAGTCCCACTGGACAGAAGTCCCAGTGATGAAAGACAAAACGTCGCTCAGCTCGGGAGACTCGTCACATGGATAGACAGGATCCCTAACCAACGGTACCCCTAGAGCATCAGCCACTACCTGAGGAGTAATGGTGTACCCTACACCTCGTATCCAACTCTTTACTAAAGTGTTGGAATCATAGACGTGGATAGAGATGTTCGAATAGAACTCTCTAATCAAGCCAGACGGTGGAGGAGGATCAGAAATGTCCGACAAGGGTAACTAGCCCCGACGCTCAAAGTTTGCCCTAATGGCAGGATCTAGGTCATCTAACAGAATAGAACGTTCAGCCCAAATTTTCCTCTTAAAGTTAAGTTTCTCAAAAAGCTCTTGGTTTTTCTCACTCGGAAACCTCTCACGGTCAAAGGAAGGAGGGGATGGAGAGGAAGAGGGAATGGACCTATGGGCTCTAGTCTTCCTAGGCATGATGCTAAGGAAAGGACAGAGACACAAAAGAGAAAACCAAAAGAAAACAGAAGAAAAACAAGTCCAAGGGCAGACTGTAAGTTAGCAACAAAAATAATAGAATGAAAATCTATATGATGCATGAACAGATACAATGCCATGATGCATGTACTAATGCAGTGAGCAATTAAGTTCAATTGAGATTCAATTGACAAAATTGGTTTGAGCAAGGAATTTCTTAACAAAAACCCCAAAAATTGAAAACCACTTGAAAATTTTTAAAACAAATTGATGAATTGAGCATTACAAAACATAACACATAGATTATAATGCTTAATTTTATCAATACAACAAGCCAATTTCATCAAATTCTACCCAATTTAACAAAATCCCCAAATCGGATCAATTAGAAACCCTAGATTTTTCAATTTTTCACCAAACTCAAAATTGATCAAATTAAACTATTAAGATCATGTCTATAGCATGTCCCCACAAAAACCCATTGATCAATTTCACAAAATTGGGCTTGAATCAACAGAAAACCCAAAAAGAAAAAGTTCCAAAAATTTGAGCATAAATGCATGAAAATTGCATGAAATATGTAAATAAACTCAAAAAGGAAGGGCAAAACAGACTTACCGGCTTGAGGAAAGAAAGATTTATCAAATCTTCGGAGGAAAACAACAAAAATCACTATGTGGAGCCTTGCCTCGTCGGAGAGAGAAAAGGAAAAGTTTAAAAAGTTTGAAATAGTACTTTGAAAAAGTCAGATCTGAACTTTTAAAAAAGCTTTTCCACGATCTTCGATTGATCGAAAATTACATTCGATCGATCGAATGAAACAGTCATTTTAGAACAAATGAAAGCACTTTTTCGATCGATTGAAAAACAGACTAAATCGATCGAAATGGGCAGAGGCTCACTAAATTTTGAAAAAAAATCCAGTTTTGAAAGACACAAACCTAATTTTGAAAAACAACTCCTCAAAGCATTAAACAAGAAAAGCAAAATGCATGAGTATGAGATGGAATGCTTTTTCGAAAACCCAAATTTTTTTTAAACCCAAATTATGTCAAAAACAAGTTTCAATCATTCTCCCATTGAATTTTCTCAAGCAACAAATAGTTGTGCACAAATCTCAAGATATTTTCAAACTTGGTTGGTCAGACCAAAAACACATACACTAGCATGTACAGTGTTTAACAAAGAGTAACTTGTGTAGTGTGTGATACTAGCAAAAAACTTGAGATACATGTGAGGTGATATGTGAATAGCAATCAAACACAAAGTCTACACAGTTCATCACATAGAATTTAAAAGAGACTATCATCTAAAGAGTTACATCCTATAACTCCCACATCTCCTAGAACAAAAGCTTGCAATCATGTAAGTTTATTGCATTTTTGCCTCTTATTTGTATGAGATGGCATTCAGCCTAATAGTACACACTGGTTTGAATTAAGTGAAATGACATCAAGCCTAATAGTACACACCAGTTTTAATTTAATTTGAGGCTACATCTTATGTTCTTTTTATGCATGTGCTACACTTTCTCGAATATAGAATCTTATGATCTGCATTAAGGTGTTCATGATTGGCTAGTGAACAGTGGTGAGATGGTTATTTATGCCTTTCTCAAAAGGATCAAGTCCGTCAGTCAAATAGCATGTGACTTCATGATTAAGACAAAGTGATTAAGAACCATACACATCTTTCCCACACAACATGCACTACAAAGTTTCAACTAGTCAAGTGCAATGAATAAGTTCATCAAAGTTAAACAAGGTACACAAGACATGACATGTGTAAAAAGATAGACCAACCTTGTTTTTCAAAAATCAAGAAAAATAGTGTCAAACATAATTTTTGGTTTCTCCCTTTTTTTTATTTTTTATTTTTATTTAAGAGAAAACAAATAAATCCTAGAATGAAATGCATGAATGTAATGCAATGCAAATCCTAGAACAAAACAAAAGAAAACACAAAAACCAAAGAACAATGGTCACAGAGGAATGAGCAATGAAGCACAAGGACCATGTCAGAAAGACTCAATTAGGTCGAGTCTTTTGCATCCAAAACCTTTTAGATGCATCACGAGCATTGGAGTTCTTATTCACATTCGAGTGATTTCCAACTCCAGGATTGGAATAAAGGTTCAAAGCCTTTACCAATTCACCAATAAGTGCCATAGGATCTTGTGCTTGAGACACAGACACTTTTGGTTTGTTTGCTCTCTTAGCAGCTTGAAGCTTGTAACAGTTAGGACGAATGTGTCCAGACTTACCACAAAAATGACAAACCCAAGCAGGTTTACCATGCATCTTGTCCTTAGAAAGGGTAGGTTTAGTTTCTCTCAGATCAACCCTATTCTTCTTAGGAGGTGAAACTTCTACGGGTTTGACTACCTCACTCACAGGTGGTTTGACAGTTTCACTCACAACCTCACTCACGGAAGGTTTAGAAGAAGAAGAAGGAACAAAATTCGTGGAATGCGGTGCAGAGTCAAAGATGCTTTCAACATAACCTAACCCAGATTTATCAGAAGGATACTTTTGAACATTCAGCATGTGATCAAGTTTAGAACTAGCAGATCTAGCAACAGATAAATCATGTTCCAAAGTTTTAACTTTATCAAGCAAAAGCATGTTCTCAGATTTAACATTGTTCAAAAGATCATTAGCATCAAACAGTTTAACAAGCAAATTTTTCTTTTCAAGCTCAAGAGAATCAATTTTCTTCAGGCCAAGTTCTACATTCATAGCATCCCTAGCAGCAATTTTGCAGAGTTTATTGTAGGCCTCTTGAAGATCTGCATCCTCAGAGAGTTCCCCATCAGAAGGGTTCTCTTCAACAGATATGCTTTCATTGACTACAGCAGTAGCAGTGAAAGCAATGAAGTTTCCATCCTCATCACATCCGGACTCATCATCAGAAACCTCATTATCGCTAAGGGTTACAGCCATAGCTTTACCCTTAGTCCTTAAGAATGTAGGACATTCAGATTTCACATGACCATACCCTTGACAACCAAAACACTGAGGACCCAAAGAATTATTTGAAGATTGACCAACTTTTTCTTTAGGTTTTTCAAAGTTATTAACCTTAGTGGGATCATTCTTCCTAAAATTTCTAGGTTCAGCAGTGTATGTACCTCTTGCCTTTCTATTGGTATTTCTAAGAAAGTTTTTGAAATTTTTGGCAAGATAGGCAATCTCTGTAGCAGAGAGCTCATCATCAAATCCACCACCATCAACATCATCAACTGACTTAAGAGCCATTGATTTGGATTTGTTCACTTTAGGTAGGTCAGACTCATAGGACTGAAGAGATCCTACAAGCTCATCAACAGGGATGGAGTCCACATCCTTGCTTTCAGTGATGGCAGTCACTTTGGGTCTAAAGTTTTCAGTTAAGGATCTAAGTATCTTCCTAACAATTTTAGGTTGATCATAGACTTCACCCAAATTAAAAGCAGAATTGACAATATCATTTAATTTAGCATAGAATTCATCAAAAGATTCATCATCAGACATTCTAATGCTTTCAAATCTAGAAGTCAATTGTTGCAATTTATTGATCTTAACTGCCTTTGTGCCTTCATGCACAGTTTGGAGGATTTTCCAAGCAATATGAGCAACCTCAACATTAGAGATCCTCTTAAATTCCTCCATGGAAACAGCGTTGAAGATGGCATTCATAGCTTTGCTATTGAAGCCAGCTGCTTCTTTTTCAGAAGTTTGCCACTCACTCACAGGAGTAGTGGGCTTCTCCCATCCGTACTCAACGGAATTCCAGACTCTCTCATCAATGGATTTCAGGAATGCTTTCATCCTTACTTTCCAATAAGCATAGTTGTTCCCATCAAAGTGAGGAGGAACAAACAGAGAGTGTCCATGCTCCATGACAACAGGGTCAAGGATCAGCTCAGAGATTAAGAAATCTCCAATAAAAGAGCTACCTGCTCTGATACCACTTGAACGGTTTTAGACCCCTTAAAACACAACCAGATTGGTTAGCCTAGATTAATTAGCCAAGTTGTTACTTAGTCAAATTATGCAATTCTAGGTTAAAGCAATCAAATAATCATATCAAGATATAAAGCAGCGGAAAATAAATGAACACAAGATATGATGACCCAGGAAACCACACGGTAAAAACCTGGGGAGGATTTGACCTAGCTATCCTCAAGGTAAACCTGAATCCACTATGGAAAGAATCGAAGTTCATACAGAAGGACTACAAGCTCCCCGCTTGACTTCCTAATGCTACCCACCAGTAGAACTTATGACACGACCAGTGCAAGCTCGAATCCACGGACTCCTTCTTTCTTGGATTCTTCAATCAGCTACAAGCACCCCCCTTGTATTCTTTAACTTCAATGGTAGCAACCAAGTTGATCATCAAGATGTAGATAAGATCTCCAACTTGAAAACCCTAAGTTTGTGTAAAGGAAAGCTCCTCTAGATCTCAAAGAGATTTACACAAAACAGCAATGTATGAGCAACAATACAACTGGAGCAACCTCCAAAAACTGGCTAGGGTTTAGTTTATATACCTAGGGTAAAAAAATAAAACCCTAAACGTTTAATGAAGTAGGGCTGAGTTGGAAATTCTGCAGAAAAATCAACCTGTGCGATTTTCGATTGATCGAGTCTATTCTTCGATCGATCGAGCCAGGCCGAAAGTCCCAAGTACTTCTGCAGCCACTCGATTCCAACTTTACAATAATAAACCAACTTTGAGCAAGCCTAAACAAGACTAAATACATTGTTTTGATCATGGTTTGCCAACATTACAAATTAAAGTTCTAAATACATAAAATCCTAAGACCTTAGAACCTAACAATATGCATTCTGTCAATAGAACTTAGGAAGGCTAGCAACATGAGCAATACAGCGAAGAAGCACATATGTTCCATGTAATTTATGCCTACAATGCAGAGGTTGAGTTTGAGTACTGTAGAATATCTAAAATCTCTCACAGTGATTATATTACATATGGATAAAAGACAGCATCTTTCGGTTTTAACTTGAGAACCCATAAAAGGGGTACACTGATTGAATAAAGAACATAGATAGATGGAAGTGGAATCCCTATAAGTCATGGAAGCCGCAGAAATATATAATTACATCAAAGACAAAAGAGAGAAACAAAACCGAGTACATCAATTCAACTAAAAAGACCTATATAAGTAAAATAAAAACAGATACACAAAATCTAAGCTTTAGGAAGAAAAAACAAATCTTTATCGAAAAAGAAGAAGAATGAATACCAATTAGAGAAGAGAAGCATGGGAGCAGAGTTAGGAGGTAGGGAAGTGAAGCATCACAAGATCGGCGGCTGTTGCTATCCGATGAGATCGGTGAGGAGGTAGGGGCTGTCTAGTTGTCCGGTGAGATCGGCAGCTACTGCATGTGGCCGTCATCCATTCCGCCTCACAAGATCTTGCCAATAAGAACCTCAGAACCTTAGGTTGAGACGCGGGTTTGAGGAGTTTGAGGGGAGAGAGAGAGAGAGAGAGAGAGAGAGAGAGAGAGAGAGGGGCTGTCCAGTTGGACCAGATTCTCTTACTGGTCTGAGTTTGCTTAGAAAATGAAGGTTGAGGCTGTGAGAGAGAGGCGTGAGGCTTTGTGGGTGTGTTTGAGAAGAAGAAAGAGGCTGAACGTGTGTTTGAGAAGAAAGAGGCTAACGCTGTTAGGGTTAACAACTTTTCCACAGCTAAATGGGTCATGTGCGTTGCACATGACTCCAAGCTGAGGTGTCTCTTCCTTTTAAGTGACACCTGCCCTTGTATGTAGGATTTCCTCCAAACAAGTTTGGAGGAAATCCATGCCCAATCTTATCTTATTTTGAGACCGAAATGGTGGGTTTTTGGGTTGAACTTTGTGGGCTCCCATTCTGCCCATCTGTACTAACTTGATCAATCGTATGGGCTATGCTAATGAATGACCTGAGCAGTAGCCTGAAGCTGCAGTGATTTTCAGAGTTCCTAGCAAACATGTGAAATTCGTGTGAAATAATGTTCTAGAGAGGGGAGGTGGAGTTACTACTGTGCCCTTTTATAAAATCTTGATATTTTCTATAAAGTTGTATTATACGGGTTCAACTAGTACATTTTAATGCTTCCAATGGAAAAATTCAATCTAATTATCAAGTTATCTGTTACTCAAAAAAAAAAAAAAAAAATTCATGTTATCTGAAAAAAATTATTAATATTGGTTATTAAAAATTCTCTATGAATTTTGACAAGCTAAGATTTCGGCTCCTAAATAGTGTGTCAGAGTTTAATTTCATTTTTTTTACTTATTAAAGTATGTTAATTTAGTTCTTCAAATTTTGTGGATAATTATACTACCCTTTCTATTATTTTACTTTTAGAAATAAAATGATTTTTGTGAATTCCACTTTAAATGCAAGTGATTTTAATCTATATTGAACTTTCACACATTAATATGAGGCTTCTTGACTCTTGAGTGACTTATAGTAGTTTAATGTGATGATATTCGATTTGAAAATACATCATGAAATTCTAAATTACGGCGAAGAGAAAAGAATCTAAATCTTCTGTTCCACTTATTCATATCCGATAATTATATTGATTTCTATTAATAAAGAGTTTTAACTTGTCATAATAAGGTGTTAGGCACTCTATACTACTTGGTCAAATGAGGCAAGCACCAATACTGTTCTTCGTGTTTTTTTTTTTCAAAGCAATTAAGGATAAGACGATGAGTGGATCAATGCCCTCTAGCTATAAGCCTCTAGTCCACTCCTAAGGTAGCTTTGGTATTATTTATAAAACCAACATCTAACTTCTTTCTTGAGCAAAAAGATTCTTTTATGTATGGTCATACTAATCATGAGAGAAAACTCACAAAAATCATAATATAAAAAGAACTAATCATCACATGAAAATATAGCTTAAAAATAATCAAAATAAGGAGTTTGGATGATGTGTTTGAAAAAGAAAAGAAAAAAAAAAAAAAGAAAAATAGTTTCGATGATGTACGCACGTATAAAGCTTAAAAAATAATAGAAAAAAAGGAAGTCTGCGTAGTCATACGAATCAACGAAAGCTACACATGCGACAATCAAAGTTTTATATGCATATGATATGAAAAAAAAGTTATGTAGGCGCGCATCATGTCACATGGGTACCTATGAGTTCAAATTTTTCAGACACATAAGAAAACCCGAATTTATCAATGTTCAATCACAAATCATTCTCTTAACCGAAGCATGCATCAAATACTTAGACTAAATACTTTTAATGAACAAGATCATGGTCAAAACCAACAGAAATCAAGGTATCAACAAATTGAAAAGGTTATGACACATAATCACACATATATGTACATGCATTGTTAATTGAACTTGGACATAAAAATGTGAAAACTGCAAAAAAAAAAAAAAAAAAAAAAAAAAAAAAAAAAAAAAAAAAAAACAATGAATGTTAAACGGCCATAATTGTGAATTTCAAGGTGGACATTCAATTGTTGAAATTATTCCCTAATCAGAAGTATTTATATTGTGTGAGTGACCACGATCTCGACTTGCTAATTTTTTTTATTGGGCCAAACCTGTGCGAACGGCTGGGATTGTGTTACACACTTTTTTTTTTTTTTTTTGTGAGAAACAAACACACACACAAGGGAGAGGGAAAAAAGTTTTAATACAAAGACGCACCATAATTTCATTCAAAAGTTATGGTAAATTTTAAAGGAGGATGGAGCAAGTTATACTACATACAACATACAAAGTATTATGCAAAATGTTATTTATCAAACCACAATCTAATTTCTTTTCGAGAAAAAAGATTCTTTTAGGTACGGTCCTACTATTCATGTGAGGAAAACTCACTAAAACTATTCTAATATTAGCTATAGCAGCACATCATAATATAATAATAATAATAAAAAAAACCTAATCATCACACGAAAATATAGCTTAAAAATAATCAAATTAAGGAGTTTGGATGATGTGTTTGAAAAAGAAAAGAAAAGCAGTTTGGATGATGTCCGCACGTATAAAGCATAAAAAAGAAAAAGAAAAGAAGGAAGTCTATGTAGGCATCAAACAAAAGCTACACATGCCACAATCAAAGTTTTATATGCATATCCTATATAAAAAAAAGTTTTATATGCATATGATATGAAAAAAAGAAGAAGTTATGTAGGCACCAAATCATATCAACATGTGTACCTATCCATCTCCCATAAAAAATAAAAAATAAAAACGTGTACTCATCCTATTAAAAAAAAAAAAGTGTACCGATGAGTTCAAATTTTCCAGAAACATAAGAAAACTGGAATTTATCAATGATCAATTACAAACCATTCTCTTAACCGAAGCATGCATCAAATACTTAAATTAAGTACTTTTAAATTTGTTAATGAACAAAGATCATGGTCAAAACCAACAGAAATCAAGGATCAACAAATTGAAATGGTTACTACACATAATTAATGGAACCTGGACATGAAAATGTGAGAGGTGCAAAAAACAATGGACATCAAATCCTAATTGGGAATTTCAAGGTGGAGATTCAAGTGTGGAAATCATCCCATATTTAGGAGCTGGTGTACGGTGTACCCAACATACATGCCGGGTACAACATATAAATTTGGCATATTTAGAATTAAAAGTGCTTACATTGGAGTCCTCACTTAATTTTAATTTACAAATTTTTTTTAGGAGATAATTTACAAAGTTAAAATTAAGAAAAACCTAAAAAATTGTATTGACTAAAGAAAAATATTACGTCATGTAACTTTATAATGAACATGCTACGTGAATGGAGATAAGGTCATGTTAATTGTTTCAAGTTAGATTTATAATGTGGGTCATGTTAACGGTTACTTTTAGGACAATTATTAATTAATCATATTAGAAAAGTTTTAATATCAATTTTATAGAAAATATAAAAAGTTGTCAACATAATTAATTATTTTATCATTTTTTAATAAAATATTTTTAAAAATAGTACACAAACCCAGGTCCTTAGGACATGCTTTAACATTTCTTTTATAATATTGTGAGGGTGCCTTTTTTTTTTTAGGACACCGGCCCAAGGATCTTGGGTCGAATAATTGTGGTTTGGTAGATTGTGCTTGGTTCACCGCAGCTAAAGAACTGTTTAAGAACCAAGTGGTGCACGGAGCAAGCTTTCTACAATACAAATAAACTAACAAGCGAAAATATTTGTATTGAATAACAACGGAAAACAGCAAAGAAATGCAAAGTAATCAAGAAATGCGAAAAACAATGGTTAGGGATCCTTGGATTAATGTGAAATACTTCATTAATTTTCTTTGATTCTAGTTACAGTGTGCTCACTAAAACATGATACGAGGTTCAAATAAGCTCAAAAATTACAGATTTTGATAGCTATTCAAGCCTCTAAGACTTGTAAAATTTGAATCCTTTTGAATCCGAGTATGTGTTATAGTGGCTGTTTCTGGGATACCGGGAGATGTTCCTCTGTTTTCCTTTGAGTTTTATAGAGTTCTCCCAATGATCCTATCTCCGATCCCCCTCCTGCTTGGGTTGCTTCTTCCTTTTATAGCGTGACTCTAGAACTCTGGGGTTCCAGTAATTTCTCGCTTTTGCCCCTCCTTGGTACCAAAGCTCGTGCTGTGTCAGTTACTCGAGGGGCTAGTCCTTTCCTTCTTCCTCATAATTTCCCTCCTTTTGGTGCGACTAAGCTGAAAGCTTCTAGCTGTCTTTTTATCCCAAGATCCCCTCAGGTTGATGACCTTAGCTATTGGCCCTTTTCAGCTTTTGGCTGCCCTCCATTCTTGTCATTTTTCCCAAATAGTTGGAATCTTTTACTGCTGGGTTGAAAGTTTCCTTCCAGCTACTTACATTTATAATTTCTCATTCTCGGTTCCTCGAGGTACTGCTCCTTTGTTCATAAATGGCTGCTTTAGACCTTCTGACTTCTTACTGTATTACTGGGTGCTCGAGAGGGGCCCGTTTGTTCTTCGTTCTTTATGCTTTTTTGGTATTTTTCCTTTGAACCGTTTCAATCCTGTTTAGGCCTTGTTGTGCGTTCCAGGGATCCCGGGCTCTGGTAGTCTCTGGGATCCCAGCCCAGTTCTTCCTATTGGGCTTCTTTTGGCTTACTGATCTTGGCCGGTTGGGCTCTTCCTTTGTTTCATGGTTTGTTTAAAACCTGTTCCTTCATGGGTCTTTGGATTCCAACTCTCTTATTTCTCTAGTTTTATTTTTTATGAGATTGTGAGAACGGGTTTTTTTCCTTAGCACAGTGGCCCAAAGATCCTGAGCTAAATAATTATTCTTGGTGGACTAGGCTTGGTTCACCACAGCTAAAAGGCTGTTTAAGAACCAAGTGGTGCACAAAGCAAGCTCTCTACAACACAAATAACTAACAAATGAAAATAACTCTATTGAATGACAGTTCAACAGCAAGGAAATGCATAGCAAATAAAATATAGTATAAGAAAAAGTTAGGGATCCTCGAATTAGTGAAAGGCATTTTATTAATTTTCCTTAGTTATGATTACAGTACTCACTAAGACGTGATATAAGGTTCAACTAAGTTCAAAAGTTACAGACTTTGATAGCTGTTCAAGCTTCCAAGACTTGCAAAGTTTGAATTTTTTGAATCCGAGTATGTGCTATAGTGGTTGTATCTGGGATACCGGGAGTGGTTCCTCTGTTTTCTTTTAATTTTACAGAGCTCTTTCTATGGTTCTATATCATTTCTGAGAATCCAGAAAATGGCAATGAATGCTTGAATAATCTAATCAACGATGAATCTAAATCTGAATCCCCCCCTCCTTTTATAGCACAACTTTAGGGTTCCAGGGTACTAGTGATTTCTCCCTTTTGCCCCTCAGAGTTCGTGCTGTGCCAGTTTGCTCAAAGGCTAGTCGTTTCCCTTTTTCTCATAACTTCTTACTTTTGGTGCGACCAAGCGAAAAGCCCTTAGCTGGTTTTCTATTTCCAGGTTCCTCCATTCGCTGTTCTTCAGCTATTTGGCCTTTTCTTCCACCTCTTTTGCTTTTTTGGTTGTACTCCTTGTCATTTTTTCCAAATAGTTGGAATCATGGCTCCTGCGTTTTACTTCGTACTTTTTGGTCCCACTGCATGTTTAGAGCATGAGACCCGCATGCTCTTTGTCTTTTATCCTTCTTTTGAATTTGCTTCAATCTTACTTCGCGCGTCCCAGGGATCCATGGACTCTGGTGACTTCTGGGATCCCAACTCAGCTCTTCTTATTGGGCTCCTTTTGGTTTATTGGTCCTGGCCATTGGGCCTTTCTTTTTCTTTATGTATTTTAAATTCTGTTCTTCCGTGGGTCTTTGGATCCCAACCCTTTGGGCCTCTTGCCCTTTTCTTCTTTCTTTTCTTTCTCTTTTCTTCATTACGTGAGCCCATCTCCTTTTTTTTTTCTTATTTTCTCTAGCTTTATTCTCATGAAATTAGCCCAATGTGCTTTTTCTTTAGGCCTTAGACTGTGATCAATTTTGAACCTCAACAGAGGTTAGCCTGGTGTGTTATTTCTTTGGGCCTTGGGTTATGATTAATTTTGAACCTCAACAAATATTTATCCTCCTAGACCGAGAGTTTTATATAAATTCATCATTTATTTTAATTAACGGAAAAATAAGAAAACTACAACAATAAAAATGAAATACATCACTCTATTAATTAAAATATCAAATTACATCTCATTGGAATATGAAAAAAGAAAATTATATTTCTTTGTTCCAAGACACAATCTAAAGAGTAATTACATGACTTTGAGTAATTACATTCTAAAAGGATGAAAATGGGATCAGTTCATAATAGGCTTGTTGTAGAGATTACACATGCATTCACGGTTGGCTTTTTCAAAAAGGGGTTTGAATGTTATTCAGGATTGGCTTCATGGGCACCACTTCCTCCCAACAAACGTTCACTTAACGGTTTTTTTTTTTTGAATAACTCTTCCTTCAAAGGTTCTCTTCAACATTACTCATTTCTTAATAGGTATGAGATATGATGGGAGAGGTAGTATTAGAGAATTTATCATGAAGATGGACCCCATCCCCTCTGCAGAAATGAATTAAAGGGTAGCTTTGGCGAACGTTCTGGGGTTATAACCAAGAAAAAAACAAAAAAAAAAACAAAAACCACATAGAGGTGTGACTTGATAGTAGGAGTCCTTGTTCTGCTCTCAGAGAAGAGCGGTTCAAGCGATAGCCCCTGCAAGGTTTGTGTGGTACATGTGGTATTATCTATTACCGTTACGTGGCGCGAGGTCGATGAGTCTACATCGGAGACCCCCTTTTTTATTCAGCAAAAAAAGAAAAAAAGAAAAAGAAAAAAAAAGAGGGACTGCCAGGACCTGCAGACCAAGAAAGAATGAAAAATAAGGGGAAAACTTAAATGATAGTTTAAGGATATTAGTTTAGGAAATATTTTAAAAAAATTTTTATATAAAAAAAAATTTAATTTTTTTATTAATAATTGCCCTGTTAACATAACCACAATATATATATATATATATATGCGCTAACAGATGCCCTTAAGGCAATAGTTAACAATCTATTTAAAGAAACTAGTTCCTTCCATATCTATAATATGGAGAGATGATAGCTGTTTGGGGTCATTGTGTGGTTGTGACATACATCATGTTTCAATATGTTAGCAGCTAGACTTGATTTCTTTAGGGTAGTCAAGTTCGGTACTCATGCTAATTGATTGCCTATTGGTAGCTACTTTTGTATTTTTACCTATGCAAAAAAAGATAATATAAAGAGTGATGGAGATAACAAATTAATGTGAAAAATAGTTTTCTCATGTGTAAATAATTTAGGCTATGAAGCATATATAAATGAGAGGAAATATGTTAGGCTAAGAGGCATATGAAATTAAGGTTACAAAATACATTTATTCAATACTTTTTTTTTTAAAATTATTATTATTTATAGAAACATTTAGCCAATACCCTTTTTTTTTTTGTGAGAGAGAGAGAGAGTTTCAACTTATGGCGTCCGCTCTTGATGATAGCTCTTTATTATCAGACTAAGACACCAATCAGTTTTTTAGTGTAAGCGGGGATTGAACCCCAGATCTCTTATTTAATAATCAGAGACTTTACTAGTTGAGCTAACTGAAACCTACTACCTAAGTAAGCATATTCGACAGAAAATCCAAGTTAATGAATGTAAATTTAGCGAATCATATGAAACTATTTAGTAATAAATGAGGAGAGTAAAATGGAAAGTCAAGTAAAACTTATTATAGTTATATGTGTTGGAGAAGATAAGGAGTAACCAATCTTTCTCTCTTTGCCAAAACAAGTGCATAGCATATGCAATAGATTAGTCTTAAGGATTTACGCTAGCAAGTGTGAATGGTAGCAACCATACATGGGCCTTTATCATAATAATGATGTAAAAGAGGAAGAAAAATACAAAATAAGATAATAGACACCAAATTGCTCATTGTGAGATATTAAGTGAAATAAAGGAGAATACTTTCCAACTCATAAAACTTAAATAAATCATGATGGCTTTAGAATAAATAATACGGAGTATTTAAAATTCGTGGGCAGGAGAAAAGGATAATCTCTGTTTAGTGCACTCAGAGGAAGAGAGAGAGAAATAATAATAATAAAAAAGAATAAAAAATTATATTTAAATAAAGTTGCCAAAAAAAGAGTTTGTTGTGTTGGGTATGCTGTAAAATGATATAATATAATAGATAAAGTAGCTTTTGAGATTATAAAATAAGATATTTTGGAGATATTGGATGCTAATGCTATATGCAAGCTTGGTCTATAAGGAGAAAAAACCACCGTTAAACTTTAAGCTATAACTGAAATTTGCCAAAGGATTTGTAGTTTAATTAGTTGGTACCTTTTAGTATGTTCAAAGGAGAGGGTCAAGTGCCTTGTTCCTCAAATATCGAGAGAAAAAAAAAAGAAAAAGAAAAAGCTTCAACCAAAATTTGTTTGCTGTAGCAGTGGGCCTGACACTGTCACTTTGCTAGCAAAATCTTATCTTATTTTGGGACCAAAATAGTGAGTTTTTGGCTTGGACCTTGTGGGCTCTCATTCTGCCAATCTTGTGTACTAACTTGATCAATCGTATGGGCAACATTTAGGAGAAACGGGCTGGACTTTGGTGGCCCCATTTTGAATGAATCTCATAAATTAATTTACATGGGCATTGTTAATGATTTGGGCTCGTCTTTGCTGGCATATGGATGTGGGGATTATAGGCCTTGGGCCTATTTGAGTGCCGAAAATTTCTTCCTAGAGCAAAGCCGAATACTTACCATGCCTACTTCATGCTTTGTTTGTATATAAATGTATCTGAACTACTAAACAACTAAGTGAGGAAAATGAAAAATGAAAAAATAAAAATAAAAAGTAAGTTCCATGACTCCATCTACCAATACTAACAAAAAATAAGCGACTACGTCAAACATTCTTTTTTATGTTCTTAATTTGTTAACGTATATTCTTAATTTTTCTTTTTTCCCCAATTCCTTCAGATAGTGCTTAAAACGAAAACCATAGTTACCTCGAAAATGGCTGCTAGTCCAAGCAATGTAAATATGTTTTGTTTGAATAATACCTGCCCATTTTTTCAATTACTAAATTGCTGAAAAATAATTGCATTTTTAAAAATTACATGAAAATTCTGGTGGAGTGTGAACGTTATTTCAAAGCTAGACAGGAAAGCCAGAAAATTGAATGAGAAGATGATAGAACCACAAGTAGAAAATATTGTGACAATATAAAGATTTATGAGACAAAGTCTCTCTTGGGAGACTTTAAAGCTATCAATATTATAGCAACATGTGAGTTCCAGTTAGTTCAATTGGTAAAGTTTCTAATGGTTGTATAAGAGATCTGGGATTCAATCCCTGCCTATACAAAAATCTGATTAGTGTCTTGGTCTGATGATAAATAACTACCTTCAAGAGTAGATGCTATAGGTTGAAACTCTCTTAAAAAAAATTGTAGCAACATGCGTTAACAAACATAAAGTTTCAAAAATCCAATTTGAAGAATTTGGCTTAACGGGGTTAAAGTGTTGGTTCAATACTACTGGCCAGCTCTGCTTCATTCTCTCAAAGGCTAATTTAACATCAAAATTATTTGTGGAACGTTATCGTTGGCTGCCTTTTAAGTTTTAATGCTTGTAAAGTGGAAACACCAAAATTTGGGATTTGAACCTTGGACGCCCTTGGTAAAATTTTCTATCTTAGGCTGTGTTTGGTAATATGTAAAATATTTTCCAAGTGTAAAATATTTTCAGTTGAAAATATTTTATGTAAAGGAATACATTTTCTGCTGTTTGATTGCGTTGTGAAAATTACACCGGAAAATTATTTCTTGCGTTTGGTCTTGATGTAAAAAATCTATTTTCAGAAAATGTAAACCCAAGCCAGCCACCACCACTAAGGACAAGCACAACCTACCACCACCCACACAAAATCTAGATCGGGAAGAGGGAAAAAACCGCCACCACTACTCCGTTGCCATCACCACCCACAGAAAATCCACCACAACCCACACAAAACCCACCACCACACACAGAAAAACCCATCACCATCCACACAAAACCCCCCACTAGGGGTGTGCGCGGTTCGATAGGGGCGGTTTTTTTCCAAATTTATTATTGAACCGATAGAGATCGGTTTTTTCATAATTGAAACTAATGTACACTGCTTAGAGTCGGTTTTCCGACCTATAGCGGTACGGTTTTTGCGGTGCAGTTTAGTCGGTTTGGTCGGTTTGAAATATTAAAAAAATTGTTTTTTTTAATAATAAAAAAATTGGGCTTTCAAGCCCAATATCAATATATCAACCTGTTCAAGATTTCATGTTACTTATAAATTATTATAGTTAACGCTTAACAAGACATAAATGATATAGATAACAATTGAAAGTTGAACTGTCTGCACCCGCCAAATAAAACCACAAATTCAGCTAATTAAGTGGGTCATTTTAATTTTTAACATTTCTTTGCTGGGTCTATTAGACACTCAATATTTTTAACACTTAATATCTACTAGACACTTAATATTTGCTGGGTCCATTTAACTCTATTAGACACGTTGGGCCAACGACGTGTTTTCTCATAAAAGTTAAAACAGAGTACAATACAAATCTTGTAGCATGTAAGTAAAATAACAAGAAATAGTGAAACACAAACATGACAAACCCATAAATAAATAAATAACTAAATAAAAACTAACTAAATAAAAACTTAATAAATAAATAACTACAAACAACTCACACTCACACTGTCACACTCACACTGTCACATGCACAACTCACACTCACACGCTTAAATAACTAAATAAATGAACTAACTGAGTCAGTCAGTCAACACACTTACATCACACGCACGCCTTTTCCAATTTCCATCTCTAACTCTAACTCTAAGTCTCTAACTCACTTCTCTACTGAACAATGAACATTAAACAACAAGAACCCAAGAAGTCAACAACACACACAGTCACACTCACACGCACAACTACAAACAGTCAAACACAATCTCTTTCACTCCGTTTCCATTAAAACCAAAAGAAAGGGCTGAGCTGATGGCTTACCATGGTTTGTTGCGGGGAGTTGCTGCTGCTGCGAGGCGCGACTCAAGTCGGTGAGACCGCGAGCGAGAGGCTAGAGGCAAGGCGACTGGGGCGAGAGCGAGAGAGAAAGTTAAGGGTCCTAGGTGTGTGAATAGGATGAATTTATAGTGAGATTATTGAGGTATATGTTTGAAAACCTACATAAATGATGCCGTTTTGTGTTTTTTTTTTTAATAACCCAATACGATGCCATTTGTTTAAAGTAATTTAAAATAGATACACACTTAAACGACGCTGTACCCCTGATCTGAACTGAAAATATTTCTCTTTGTTTGTATCAGTTTGGTTCGGCTCTACTTGGTGTGTGATTTGTGTCTCCAATGTCCTCACCGCACCGGCATCAAAGCTACGTTTACGTTCTGATCACTGGCATCAGCTCCGTCGGTCGGTGCTGATGGCGGTGCGGGAGGGTCGGTGTTGTCGGCTTTGATGATAGTTTGCACACCCCTACCCACCACACCACACAAAATCCACCACTGCCCACCAAAATACCACCACCCACAACACACAAAAACCACCAAAACAACAACATAATCAGAGGTCAAAGAAAACAAAAATCAAACACAAAACCCAGTTAGGGGTTTGGTTCGGGTTAGAGAGAAAAAATGAGATGAGAGAGAGAAGACATTAGATCAGTGACATGCAGTGTCCAATCCGACCTTAGTTGGACGGAGGGCAAGAGAGAGAATGCAGATCGGCGAATGGTGGCAACAAGATCGAAAGGAGATGATCTAACCCAAAGGGCAGTGGTGACGAGATCAAGAGAAGGATGAGGCGATCTAGAGCGTGGTGGCGTCGAGCTTCAGGCGGATGATCAGACTTGGTTCTATCTTTCTCTCTCTCGGTTGGAAATGGAAATCGTTGGACTCAAATAGAGGGTGGATCGGAGGTGAGGTGATGTTGTCGGATTGAAATGAACTCAAACAGTGGAGGAAACTCATCGTGGGTGGATCGGCAGCGCTCGTTGGACTGTGGGTGGAGCTTGGACTAGCGTGAGGGAGAGGATCGGCTGCGTTTGGTGTGAGGGAGAGGGTGAAGCTCAGTCACAACTGATGAGCTTGGATAGTACCAGTGATGTCTGTGAGGAGTGCGTGTGAGAGGTGTAATTCATTTGAAGGTAAAATAAGCATTGAAATGGTTTTACACCCGAAATGCCTTATTTTACAGTCAACACGGAACACCAATTTTGTTTGACCCAATTTTTAGTACCTACCAAACACACACCGCAGTGTAAAAGCATTTCCAAAAATCCTTTGAAGCCAAAACAAACGCAGCCTTAATTCATTGCAACAAGTTGAAAAATGCAGACATAGAGAACAGTTGAAAGAAGAATTATGTTTTTGGCATTTTTCCCCTTCATCAGATTGCTAGATTTCTTCCAAAATCTGTCAAAAAGATTAAATGGTTTTATATATCCGAACTCTAGTCTTGTAATTTATGATCAATCCGAAATTATTAGGAATGATCCAAGATTGCTAAGGAGATATATAGGATCCGATTTTAACAAGTCTCTATTAAGTGTGCATCTAGATTTCGCTTATTTGACTGAAACTGAAAATTTATTACAGAAAATATCGTAGTAAAATATTTTTTATTGCTCAAATTTACTATTCACCAACAATTTGCACTTGGCTCATCCATGAACAATGCCAAAAAATGCAACTTAGGAAAACGCAAATGCAATAAGCCTTACACAAATGCACCCTAAGTATGATCCTAGATAAGCAAAACATAAATGAAAAACAAAAAAAATGCAAAACTATTAAACATTAAAAAGAAAAACAGACTACATTACGAAATGAAAAACCAAAATCCATCAACAAAAATGCCTAAACGTAATGGGAAATTTTGAACATAATATGTTCTCTATTTTTTCTCAAAAACTACGGAGTAGAAAATATGAAGATCATCAATCCAGCACAACAAGTTTCTGATACTCTTCTCCAGAGATAGCAGCTTCCATGATAAGCTCAGGGTTCATAGCCCCATCATTATCCAAAAACAACTTCATCAAATTCTTTGAATACCCACTCACCAATGCTACCCCATTCTGCGTCCCTGGTACTGGTGTGGCACTCGAATCCCTCAAGTTCCAAAACACAATCTCCGGTATCGCAGACCCGTACCCTTTCTTCCTAAACTTCCTCTGTATAGCCTCATAATCAGTCTCCCAATTATTCCGCGAAGCTTTATCGAACTCCATGTCACTAAACACAAACAACCTCTTTACCATCTGATCCTCCTTTAACTTCCCATTCACAGCCACTTCCAAAATAAGGTCAAACACCTTCTGAAAATCTGTGTTCATTCCCCACTCCATTCTCCTCACGAAACTCGTCTTCGATACAAGATCATTGCCTCGAATCAAATAAAGCTTAGGGTTTTTACTAAACGTAATAAGCTTCCCTTTCCATGGCTCTTCACTAAGTTCCGAGACCAACACTCCCAATGCAACAGAAACTTCCATAGGCACACCTTCCATACTTCCAGAGACATCACAAATGGCAAGGCAATTCTTCAACTTGCCCTTCTTTAACAAATCATCCACCATTCTCTTCCATTGTAGCTCTGCCACTTGCCCACCGTCGTTGTCATTTAAAGACTTTATGATCTCATGTGGAAGTAATGCCCCGGCTGCGATTGTTGATTTCCCAGCCTTCACATCTTCCAAATATTTCCCAAATCGATCTTTATCATACTTCAAGAACTTCTCTTTATAAAACTTCATCGCCACTGATGCCACCCTATTGTACTTTATTCCATCCCACCTATTTGCACCAATATAAACCTCGGGCAACTCCAAAATCTTCCTTAAAGGCACTAACACTTGCTTTCTCAGCCTATCTCGAACTTTATACGCATAATGAGCCTCTTCCACACCTTGGTATTCGATATAAGACTCGCGAGGAAAAACCCTCCTTGCAATGCTTTCGCAAAGCAAAGTCGACCTATCAAATGAAGAATCAAGCGAAGGACACCACTTCGCTGCTAAACTAATCTTCGTAAACTCTTCAGCCTTTAAGAATTCCATGTCAGCCTTCAAACACTCAGCAAAAAACTCCGAAACGCGGTCATATAAGAACTTAAAATCCGAGTCATTCTTGTATTTTTTAAGAACTTTCTTGGCCATATCTGCATATTTGGAATGCCTCGCTTCACTTGCTTTTTCCTTTTCAATCCGAGCCCTCTCCATCTCATTCAAGATCCTAATCTCTTTCACCACACGGGCTCTCTTTCTTTTATTCGAATGTTTTTTATTACTTCCACGCCTTAAACGCATTCCTTTATTTAAACTTCTACTACTCTTTTTCCCAGTTTTTCTGTGTTTCCACTCTTCTTTTTGATTCTTTCTGACATCAGAACCTTCTAAAAGCCTATACAAAATTTCAGGCAAGTCTTTCATGTAACCAAAATCAGAAAGAGACCCAATATTACATGCCAATGTCTTAGGGTGGTCTTTGTGTAGCCAAAACGCCGCCGTGTAAAACCCTTCTTTATCAGACTTTCCTGTACCACGTACTCCTCGGAGATTATAGATGAGTTTGAGTGTGGTCAAGGGGTTGTGGGTCCAAGCCAATTCGAGCCTTTGAATCAAAGATTCTGCTGGGGTATCAGGTACAACATGGAAGAAGAAATCAAGGCATGGGTTACCGCTTGAGAGAAAAGTTGCAGAGTTGTTCTCTGTGTAGCCTTTTTTGGGTTTATAGTTAACGGTGTTGTTGAAGTTCTTAACCATGAGGTCCATGAAAGGATCGCTGGCTATGGGTTTAGGTTGGGGTTGGTTTCGGGTTTTGTTGTAGAGTCCAGGGGGACCAAGAAGAGTCATGTCTGTGATCTGAGTGAGGATTGTGGAGTTTCTGAATCTTGGTTTGGATTCAAGAAGGGAGCCAATTCACGTAAAAATTAGAGGGCTTTGATCTGTTTCTTCTAGCTATAGGGGCTTAATTAGGGTACCATAGCAACAAATCTAACCGCCATGAGATACTAGGGCACCACGCTTCCCCAATAGCTAGAAGAAATTATAATTAATTAAAAAAAAAAATCTAACGTACTTAAATTTTTTTTTTCTAGTTTTTTTTTTAAATTTTATTTTTGCTCGTGATTTGTAAACCGACTTATATACAAACTCTAATTATATTTAAATATTAATTAAATAATATTTATTTAAAATCGATTTTTTTTTTGTGTTATTTTTCTTTAATACTAGTAACAAATTTATCGAGATCCTTTTTGTGATTCAATTTGTATTTCAATTTTTTCTTTTTACTGGATATTTATAATTAAAAAATATATATCACTAAATGAAACACGATTCATAAAAGGAAAATTATAATTTAATTATCTTGGTTTATCAAAAGTAAAATTGCAACTTTACTAATGAACATATCTAAAAAGTTTATTTATCACATAACTTGATAAATTAATATTTTTATATAAAAAAATTTAATTTTGATATCAAAGTAAGTTCTAAATTCATATTTTCATTATATTAGTTTTTATACATATATTTAGATTTGATTAAAATATTTATTATTAAAAAAAAAAAGGAAGAATACCTTATGAAAACATATATATTATATATATATATATATATTGTGAGAGAGTTTCAACCTATGACGTCTGCTCCTAATAATGCTCTTTATCGTTAGATTAAGATATCAATTAGTTTTTGGTGTAGACGATAATTGAATCCCAGATCTATTATTCAATCATTAGATACTTTATTAGTTGAGTTCACATTTTCTAAACCATTAGATTTAAGTAGATCTAACAGTATAAAAAAAAGGCTAATTAATGTCGATATTCTGATTAGCATCTCATTATTATATCTTATTTATGACATTCCATACCAGTCTCTTTTACCAAAAATGTGTTATTCGTACTCTCTCCTTTCTCCTTCTACTCAACTCTCTACCAACTCAGAATCTTTCTCCTCTACCGCTCTTCCATCTCCACTACCATAGGGTTCCACCTCCATGGCCATAGGGTGGGTTACCAGTAGCGAAAAAAGCCATAGCTGCCAACACTGACACCAATATTAGAGGTTTGTTGTTCCTTTCTTGATAGTGTGAATTTTTTTTCCCTTTCTTACCGTTGGCTTTTCATTCTTTGTATCTATTGTGTATTAGCACTTTACATGGTAAAGCAAGCTTTTGAAGAAAGCTTGTAAATTAGTTTATTTCTTGGCCATTGGATATTATATAACCTATAAGTTTGCGGTATATAATTAGATTATGGATTGCTCATATGCATGCTTTACCTATTGGATTCGAATCTGGCTTGATGGTTTCAAATCATAGTTGCTTGTGTGTTATTTATTGTTGCACAATAGGTAAGGTTGAAATTTTAATTCTTTTTTTTTTTTTCCACTATTTTTTTGTGTCTTGTTCTCCGCTCTTTGTTATTATTGCACAATTGTTTTGCTCAAAGTGACTATTGCTTGATTGACCTTTTATGGAATAGTACTTGGCTCGTTTACAATTAGTCACAGATATTGGCTACTAAATCTATTGTGTATCAGATTCTATGTGAAGACAATTTTTTTTTTCTTTCTTATTGTTGCAGACCATGGTTTTTTGGCTTTTCTTACTTTTGAATTATTCAAAGAGCTTTAAATATGAAATTGTGAAAGACTTAAAATAAAAACTTTATTTTGCAGGGAAATGCTAGAAGGCTCCTGTGGTGCCCCAACCCTACAAATGTAAATAATTATGTAAGTGAATTTGGGCTCCAAATCTATTTGTTGGTGGGATTCCTCATAGCCCTACAAATTTAGCCTCAAACAGAGCCTAAATAGCCCAACTACAAGTACCCTCGTAATTTCTAGCCCAAAAACCCTCTCCTTCTCAGACTTAATCCCTTACTATCTCTCGTATATCTCCTTTAGTTCTATCGTCCTCCCACTTTGTGTCTATTCTTCCCCTTTCTTCTTACTTCTTATTTATTTATTTATTTATTTATTTCTTTATTTTTTAAGCAAGCCCTTCACCAACCCCACTTATCTGCCCTCACTCCACTTATATAATCTCTTCTTAGTGAGGTTCCAATCATTAATGTTTTGTCAAGTTCCATGCAATCTCACTTTCACTCAGAATCCCAAGGAATCATCATGTCTTTTGAGGATTTTCTTAAAACTTGTTTTAGATGTTAAATAGTGCTCGACAAAGACTTCCCAAAAGCACTTCTAGCATTCGGTGCCGATCTGAACTTCTCTACTTCCTTGTTAATTTTGTACTATCTTGACGGTTAGTAGTGAGCCGAGATGTGACCGAACACTTAATGAGTTCATCGAACATTGCTCTCCAGATCCTGATACACTTATTGTTGGGCTAAGCCCACCCAGGCTAGTTTCGGCTTGTGTATTTGGGCTTAAGCTTGGTGGGTCGATACTGATTACCTGGCCCAAGTCCTATGGGGATGAGCTTGGCCCAACAAAAAGTGTATCAAGATCTAGAGAGCAATGTTTGGTGAACTAGTTAAGTGTTCGGTCACATCTTGGCCCACTACTAACATCATAACAGTATGGAATTAACAATGAAGTAGAGAAGTTCAGACTGGCACCGAGCGCTAGAAGTGCTTTTGGGAAGTCTTTGCTGAACACTATTTGGCATCTGGAATAAGTTTTAAGAGAATTCTCAAAAGACGTGATGATTCCTTGGGATTCTGAGTGAAAGTGGGATTGCATAGAACTTGGTGAAATAGTAATGTTTGGAACCCCACTAAGAAGAGATTATATAAGTGGAGTGAGGGCAGAGAAGTGGGGTTCGTGAAGGGCTTGCTTAAAAAAAAAAGAAGAAGAAAAAGAGCAAGAAAGAAGTAAGAAGAAAGGGGAAGAATAGACACAAAGAGGGAGGATGAAAGAACTGAGGGAGATATATAAGAGATAGTAAGGGATTAGGTCTGAGAAGGAGAGGGTTTTCGGGCTAGAAACTACGAGGGTACTTGTAGTTGGGCTGTTTAGGCTCTGTTTAAGGCTAAATCTATAGGACTGTGAGGAATCCCACCAACAAATAGATTTGGAGCCCAAATCCACTTCCATATCTATTAACGCTAGTAGGGTTGGGGCACCGTGACTCCTTTACAGATGTTTTGATGGGAATACAAAATGTATTATTAGTGACTGAGAATTTTTTTCAGGTTTGAGAGCGATTATGGAGCAGAAAACACTATTGTATAAGTTGTTAGTTGTTATTGGTAATTGTATTTATGTTAGTTGTAAACTTGGACACCCATTGATTGAATAAATCTGCTTCTTTATATATTAAATTTTTTATTAGAGATGTCATAAGGATGTGTTTCAACAAGTTTTAAGAAGAAAAGATGTTTCTATTCTACCTAAAAAAATTGCCTTTGTTTGATGTGGCAAAATTATTTTCAGCTTTGAATGAACTACTTTTTAATTCACCATTTTCAATTGTAAATCAAATAATAAATTTATAAGTAGTTTTGTCTCTAATCAATCTCATTTGGAAGTGTATTTGGGAATTGAAATTATGCATCACTCATTCCATTTTTCTCAAATCATTTCTATTTCAAGAGAAAAAAAAAAAAAAAAGATCCAATGAATGCATTTCATTCTTCTCATATCATTTTGCACTTAGGGAAAAAAAATCCAATGAATGCATATGGAAAAATGATAATTTATTCAAACTTTTGGGTATCAAGAGAAATTCATTTAAATGAAGAAACATTTATACACATCGGTACACTAAACAAGATAAAAAAAGAGAATACAACAAAAGAGTAGTAGCTTTACATAACTTGTTAAGAACACTTTTACGTTCATTTCCTAGTTACTTTTTCTCATGTGGCTTTTGAACAAAAATACTTCACTCAAACTAGTCAAAATGATGACTGCTTAAATCCAAAATAACAGCCAAGAAAAGAGGTCTGCCATTTCTTGCTTTACACAAAAAGACTGCCTTTGTCTTCCTTTTTTGCTCCTACTTCCATCCATGAGCATAATAGTTTGCCAAAAACTTACATGTCCACATTACAAAATGAATATAGGATAAAACAAAGAGTATAGAATTGCTTAAAAATCTGACAAAATGTTTCTTAAAAACACCGTTAATGACATTAAATTAAATCAAAGCAAATGAGTAGTTGTAACCAAAAGTATGGCTAAACTGCTACTACCCTCCATGTATATTTTGTCATGGATCAAAGACTAATAGCTAAGGTTCTTAGCCAGAAATTTTCAAACAGTATTCCAACATAGGTCCCTAAAAAACAAAACAAAACAAAAATAAAAAACCAAAATGTACCGTTTCGTCATGATTAACAACATAGGTCCTTAAACATTTATATTCTAAGCTACTTTGACTCAATATATATCTCAATTCCACCAAGCGAAGCTCATTTTGTGATTCTCTTTAGCCACATGTACCTAAAGTAAAAAAATGGTATAAGTAAATTTGAAACACAAGATATATATTATTACAATCAAAATCAATACCCAGTCCCATCCTCCAAAATGTAATTTAAGAAAAGCAATTTTGCGAAGAAACATATACCAAAATGTGCAATTGCCTACCTCCCATACTCCATTTTGTATATAAAAAAAAATCAGAAACATCAACGTCTTTACTCCCCAATGATTCCCAAAGTTAGAGAGACCCAGTAGTTTTACACTCTACAACAAATAAGACTTATGGTGATGAAACAGTTTCATCATGAAATGTCCTTATTTTGTCGCCTAAAACATATGGTGACGAAATATCATTCGTTGCGTGATCTTGGTCATGGAATTAGAATGTGTTGGTGATAAAAATTTTCATCGCTTACTTTAAAAAAAAAAAAAATGATAGGTGACAAAAGTTTTTCGTCACCTAATATATTCCTTGCTAAACATTACGTTCAGTGATAAAATAAATTTGTCACCAATTATTTTTAATTTGTAATTTTTTTATTTGACCATATTAGGTGATGAAATATTTCATCACTGATTGTATTTTTGTTTTTTTTTTTTTTGATTTTCCAATGTCAATAGATTAGGTGACGAATTATTTTGTCACCAATTTCTGTTTATTTTCAAAGTTCAACCTGTTAGTGAAATATTTCATCACCAATTGATTTTTTACTTTTTAATTTTGCATTTTAGTGACAAATAAGGTTGTCACCAAAATTTTTTAATTGTTAGTTCAACCTATTTGTGATGGAAAATTTTTGTGACCTTTTTTTATAAAAAATTATTAATGTTTTTTACATTAAATTTCCATTACATTACATTAACCTATTTATTTCTAATCACATCCATAAACAAATCAGTTATACAATCTTTTCCAACCACATCCATAAACAAATCATCCATATAATCTAAAAAGTAAATAAAAATGCATTATATTCATTTGGAAGCTTCTGCCCAATTTCCTCCCTGCTGCCAAGCAGCAACTATTACAATAAAACATACAACTTGAGAAACCTCTTTGTTCTTTTTGTCCAATGGAAACAGAAACCATAGAACATCTATTCTAAGAGTGTGAATTTGTGAGAACAATTTGCTTCAATGCATCTTTCAAGTGTGATCATCAAGTTGACAAGCAAAGAGGTTTATTTATTGGATCAGAAAAAGCTCAAGCTAACTCAAATTTAAATCCAATTCCAGCAACTTGCTAACAAACTCATAAAAACTCCCTTAATTGATTTGAAATCCCAACCTATCCTAAACCAAAATATATAAAAAAAAAAAATTCAAAAATGACCCACACAACAAAACTAAACAAAAATACCACCAAACACCCACAAAAATACCATCTACTACACCCACCATAAATTAATTCAAAATTTCTAAGTTAAATATCCTTTAGCAAAGTTAAGCAAAACATTAATAGACTTATAATGAGCCATACGCATAGGACTTATATATACGAGGCCCATGGCTTCAAACCCACTAACTCACAATATCAAAATTACAAGACAATAAGTAAAATTAAAACTAGGAACCGATAAAAGATATATCGATTAGAATAAAAAACAAAGAAGAAGAAGAAGAAGAAGAAGAAGATAAGAGAGAGAGAGAGAGAGAGAGAGAGAGAGAGTATAGGGTTTTTTTACAAAAAAAAAAAAAAATAGAATAAAATTTGGGTACTAAAAAAAAATTTCAGTATTTGCCCAAAAATTGTCATTGTGTGCTAGTATTTCGTCACCAGTGGTCTAACTTTTTGAAATGAAGTATTTTGTCACCATAGACACTTGTAGGTTTGAAGCCTTTTTTTTTTTTTTTTTTCATGAACTATAGTGACAAAAGAAATATTTTGTCACCAATTTGAATATCTTTAGAGATGAACTATTGATTTCATCATAATTTTCAAAAAAGTTAATGGTATTTGGTGATGAATTTTTCTTTTCCTCATTGAATGTTATCATTTAGTTATGAGAATTTTTGTTCTTAACTAGATTTCGTCACCATAGTCCACGTTTGTTGTAGCAACAATGATTTAATAATTAGGACACATAATATCAAATCATAACAGGAATGACCCCAAAAAAAAAAAAAAAACTATCATTATGCTAAATCATCAATATTATTGGCATCAAAAGTTGACAAGATTGTCTATTTGTTGTTGCATGAGGTAAGGATATTTCAAGCCCACCTTAAATTCTCCCACCATGACCTTGTTTCTCAGTGCTTTTCTTTTGACCTTTGTTTGTGATACATGCGGATCTTTTATATTCAAAGGAACATTGGGAGAGTAGTCTTGTACTTCGACAATGTTAGTTGATTCACCACTATTGTGGTGCATATTCATTTCATCATTTTCCTTACCTTCAAGTATTTGATTTTCCATATCAAAAGCTTTCTTAAGGGTGTGGTCTAAGTTGGAAATGATCATTTCATATATATCTTCAGATTTTTCAGCAAGGTAAGACGATCAACTTAAATGATGACAAACATGGATGCTTCATAAGGCTCTTGACATGTGATGCTCATCTACACAGCTTGATCTATATTGTCCTCTTTTGATTCCTTTATTTGCTTCTTTTGTCTTGCGTTGTAGGATGTAGTGACTAGGAATCTAAAAAATATTTAACTTGAAAGATTAATAACATGTGCCTACAAAAAATTCCCATAAAATCAAAAAGTTGCCAATCACATTCACAAATTTTTGATTCCAAGTTCAACTTCACAATAAATGTATTATCTGGATCAAAGGAACTTGTTACTTTGTACTTATATAAAGTTCCATTTTTCTCTACCTTTTCCTTTGAAAAATGATTACTACTCACCAACTCTTTTTGGAACTTGCTAAATATGGTTCTCATGTATCTAGATACAGCTTGATCTTTATTTTTGAGCCGATTACCAAAGAAGGACTTTTATGTCTTGAATCAAAATCTTTATTTCGACTGTTTATTGTTTTTGCAAATTTGACATCAAAAACCTGTAATGTAGTTCTTGAGTTCACGAAGGAGTCAAAGAATGCATTGATGCTTTCACTTCTCTAGGTAGTGTTTATTCCTGTAAAGAAAGTATTTCAATTGTACACTGATAACCATGAATTGTGAATATTATATAGTCCTTGAAGCCATTCATTTCTATCCGAGCCATAAGTCAATATTAGGCTCTTCTAGTCCTCCTCAAATTTTTACACACTAGGTGACTCATGTCTGCATCTCTTCACACTATGTTTGAATACTGATTTCTTATGATATATATGGGAAAGTTTCTCTTGAAATTTCTTGTTAATATGCCGAAGGAAAAGATGATGACTTGTTCTTGGGAGTACTTTTGCAATAGCTGCACCCATGGCTAAATCTTGATCTGTAATAATAGATATTGATCCCTTCCTCCACATTACTTGAAGCCAAGTTTCTAATAACCACACAAAAGTTTGTTCTGTCGCATTTTGCAACAATGCACAAGCAAATAAAATTGATTGACAATGATGGTTTAACCTAGTAAAAGGAGCAAATGACATATCATACTTGTTTGTTTTATAAGTAGTGTCAAATGTCACTACATCCCCAAAGTATTGATAAGCCATTCTTGATCACACATCCACCCCAAAAAAAAAAAAACCATAAGGTCAACATCATCACATTGAATTGCATAAAAAAAATAGAGTTTTCAACCTGCTATTCTTGGCAATAATTAAGGCCAGCTAAGGCATGTCTAGCATCTAGGATTTTCCCCCTAACATCTATCAAGTGATTCTAACAATCTCTACTTGTAAACATTTGGTCACCTACATTGAACATTATGGCAACTTTTCTTGTTGGAAGATCTTCTTCACCAAAATTTTCAAAAAGACTCTTGGCAATAGTAATTTTTTTTTTTGGGAGGCATTGAATGTATGACACTTTTTTTATTATTAATTATACCATGATTGTGGTTGTTGTCAAATGCCTTAACAACCCATTTATGCAACTTCTTATTCTTCATGACCTTAAGCATTGCTTTGTATCTAATTCTAAGACTTGAACAATTTCTACGACTTTTTTTTCATCATCTCTGTTCTTTCCATTATCAAATGTCTTTTTTCTTTTGGGTTGCCCTTCACTATAGCATACATAAATATGACTTGTTACACTATCACTTATGGGTATTGTTTTACTGATACAAACACGGATTCCAAAGCCTTCTTTTTTTTTTTTTTGCAAATTCTTTGTAAAAAGTTTCAACACCATCAAGGGAGTCAAATTGCATTCCGACATATGGCTTGGATTTCAACTCACAATCACCAAAATCATCAAGCGGTAACTCTTGCTCAGGTAGTTCTAAATTGTTCGGGGGCATCATATAACTCTTCACATTCCATTTGGTCATTATTTTAAATAACACCATCTTGATGGAACTCTTGGCCAAAATCTTGTTGGAAATCTTCTCCCCACAAACTAATCCGTATCTATAAATTTGCAACTTAGTAACTACAAGAACCAATATAAATAATGGACACAGATATAAAATATGCAAACATATTAACAATAGTAGCTACAAAATGGAAATAAAAATTTAAACTCTTAATCAAAACCCAATCAACACCACAAATGACAAAGAGCAGAGAACAAGACACAAAAAACAATTGAAAAAAAGAATTAAAATTTCATCCTTATCAACTATGCAATAATAAATAACACACAAGCAACTATGATTTGGAACCATCAAGCCAAATTCAAATCCAATAGATAAAGCATGCATATGAGCAATTAATAGTCTAATTATATATTGCAAACTCATAGGATATATAGTATCCAATGGCCAAGAAATACTCTAATTTACAAGTTGATGGAAACAAAGACGGAATTGATAAATGACTTCCTATGGGTGGAAGACAAACCACAAGACAATTCTAAATTCATCAATGATCAGCCTACTGTCTACATCGTTTATTTAAATAATCAACTACTTCAACATTCAAACTAAGGATAAGATAAATTAAAGATGAAGATAAAAAGCAATTTGAATTCAAACTCCTAAGATTTCTGCATCAGCTCCTCTTGCACAGCAGTAGGACTTTTGCTATTCTTATCTCCAAGAATAGCTAGGTATTTAGGATTAGGTTGAGGCTTTCTAGGACTCTTGTGTGGCTTTCCATCACTTGCCCCTCCTTGAAGTGGAACCTTGTCCCCAAGGTTAATAGTTGGAAATTGCTGCTGGAGTTGTTCAACATCCTCCCAAGTTGCATCTTCAGTTGCCATATTTTTCCATTGCACCAATGCTTTTGTGTACAGCTTAGTTTCTCGCTTCACCCACTTGTAGTCCAGAATGCAGAGAGGTTCTAATATGGGCTTGTGCTCTTCAGACTATGGAGATAGAATGCTAGTGACATTGCTGGTATCGCCCACCTTCCTCTTCAACAATGACACATGAAACACTGGATGGATCTTAGAGTCTACAGTAGTGCTAGACGATATGCTATAGCTCCTACCTTAGCCGTGACTTGAAATGGCCCAAAATACTTGCTTGCTAGCTTCTGATGTGCTCTTCTAAAAATACTATGCTGCGATACGGTTGAAGCTTAAGGTACACCAAATCACCAACTAGGAATTGTTCTTCCCTACGCTTGGCATCTGCATATTGCTTCATCCTATTATTTGCTCATTGCAAATTCCCTTTTAGCTCCTTCAACAACTGGTCTCGATCAATCAAACTCCGATCAACCTCATTCACTGGAGATGATTCAACTAAATAATTGACCAATATCGGTGGGGGTCGACCATAGAGTGCTTGAAAGGGAGTGGTACCGGTAGAGTGATGATAAGTTGTATTGTACCAATACTCTGCCCAAGCTAAAAACTGCTCCTACTTCTTTGGACTCTGACTCACATAACACCGGAGGTATTGCTCAAGGCAGTGGTTTATCACTTCAGTTTGCCCATTGGTCTGTGGGTGATAAGTTGAGCTAGTTTTCAACTATGTACCTTGTAGCTTAAAGAACTCTCGCCAGAAAGAACTCATAAAAATGGGATCTCTGTCACTGACAATAGATTGAGGAATTCCATGTAACTTCACCACCTCGGAGACAAACACATCAGCTATCTTACTTCCTGAATAGGGATGGCTTAGAGCAAAGAAATGAGCGTACTTTGTTAGGCGATCATCTACCACCATAATGGAAGTTTTTCCTGTAGAAACAAGTAGGCCATCAATGAAGTCCATACTAATATCTTCCTATACTTGAGATGGAATCAGCAAAGGTTGGAGTAGGCCGACGGGCGAACGTGAATCACTCTTGTTTCTTTGGCACACGTCACATGCTGCCACATAATCATGAACATCCTGCTTCATGGCTTCCCAATAGAAATTTTGTGACAATCTTCTATAGGTTCTTAACACTCCAGAATGACCTGCCATTTTTGAATCATGAAATTCCTTTAAGAGCACTTGTTTTAGTGAAGATGTTGGTGCAATCACCACTTGATTTTTGTAGAACAAGATTCTTGCTTGCTGCTTATGGTGCGGCATGGTCTCGGTGCTTCTTGCAACATACGAAGTTGTTTTATTAAGTATGGTTCTTCAGTGTTGGCTTGCTTGATTTCCTCCCAAATATCAAACTGTGGCTGGCTTGCTCCATAGCACTCAATAATAGCAGTAAGTAGCGGTCCATCAGTCATCCTTGACAATGAATCTGCTACTGCGTTGGTTTTACCAGGCCGATACTTAATTTCATAGTTGAATCCCACTAACTTTGCTACCCATTTCTGTTGTTCCAGTGTAACCACTCTCTGTTCCAATAGGAACTTCAAGCTTTTTTGATCAATCCATATCTGAAATTTTCTCCCCAACAAGTAAGGTTGCCACAACTTGACTGCCTCCATAATTGCCAGTATCTCCTTAGAATAAATTGACCATGCTCGTTTAGATGGACCCAACGCCTTGCTCAAATAAGCAATGGGTCGTCCTTTTTGACTTAACACAGCCCCAATCCCATAGTCAGAGGCATCTGTTTCAAAATAAAAACATTAGTGAAATCCGGTAGAGCCAACATCGGAGTAGTCACCATGGCACGTTTGAGTTTTTCAAATGCCTCATCTGCCTTTAAATTCCAACCAAAGTTCCCTTTCTTCAACAAGTCAGTCAATGGTGTTGCAGTAAGTCCATAATGTTGTACGAACTTGCAATAATACTTGGTGAGACCAAGAAACCCATGTAGCTCTGTGATGTTTCGTGGCCTGGGCCAGTTTTGCATGGCTTCAATTTTTCGATTGTCCACACGCACACCCTCTTGTGAGATCACATGACCCAAATATTCAACTTCACGAGCTCCAAATACACATTTGGATGGCTTAATAAAGAGCTGATGGCTGTTGAGGACCTCAAGAACCTTCCGAAGTTGTGCTACATGCTCCTCCCACCCTTTGCTATAAATCAATATGTCATCAAAGAAAACCAACAAGAACTTCTGTAAGTATGGTTGGAATATGGAATTCATAGTAGCTTGAAAAGTGGATGGGGCATTACAAAGGCCAAAAGGCATCACTAGATATTCGTAATGACCACTGTGAGTGCGGAAGGCTATTTTATGAATGTCTTCTAAATGAATACGAATCTGATGGTAACCTGCACGAAGGTCCAACTTTGTAAAATACATAACACCATGAAGCTCATTTAGCATATCATCCACTGTTGGAACTGGAAATCGATCTTTGATTGTCACTGTATTTAGAGCACGATAATCAGTACAAAACCGCCAAGACCTATCTTTCTTCTTTACTAATAAGATGGGTGAAGAAAATGGACTGTTGCTTGGACGGATCAATCCTGTGGCTAACATTTCCTTCACTTGCCGCTCAATTTCATTATTTTGGAAATGAGCATAGCGGTAAGGTCTCACATTGACTGGTGCAGTCCCTTCTTTTAATGGAATTCGATGGTCAAATTCTCTAGAAGGAGGTAGTGTTCTAGGTTCTTCCAACACTTGATGACATTCTTGAAGCAAGGGTTGTAACTTTGCTGGAACAGTAGAACATCCCGGTAGGACCTCTAACATTGTCTTCACCCTTCTGCATGATAGCAAATAACTCCCCACCACCTTCTACATCTCGCTCTAACCCTTACATTGCCACCTCTTGAATGGGATTAATAGAGGATGACTTGATGACATATGACACACCTTCCCATAGGAATTTCATTGTAATTTTCTTCCAATCACACTCTACTGGTCCTAACAACTCCAACCATTGTATACCCAATACCAATTCTGGTCCATTAAGTGGTAAAGAATACAAAGTAGTGGAAAATTTAAATCCTTGGATAGTAATGGAAACTTGCTCATACATTTCTTTGCGAACTAGGCTTTCTCCATTTGCAACCTTCACATTGAACTCTGGAATGGGCGTGATAGCCAATCCAAGTGAATGGGTCAGCTTTTGATCCACAAAGTTATGAGTTGACCCACTGTCAATAAGGACAACCAGATCTCTCTTCTCGATCCTAGCCTTGACTCGCATAGTTCGAGGGCTCGAGCAACCTGCAATTGCATGTAGGGAAATGAGCGGCGCTTCTTCCTTACAGTCCTCATGATCCTTCACAACTCCTTCCCCCAGCTTGTCAAAGGACTCTTGTATGAATTCTTATTGTGGATAGACTTCAATAAGGAGGGCTTGTGAAGCTGCACAGCGATGCCTCGGTGCGTATTTCTCATTGCAACTAAAGCATAGCCCTTTCTCTCTTTGTTTTTGCATTTCTTCCGAAGAAATTTTTCTGGTACCTCCAGATCCAATACCTCCAATCCCAGTTGTTCGCCCCGTTGATCCAATTGTGTTAGAGGAAATGGCCTTCTGTTCTGACTTGGTTGTCGAGCTTGTTTGTGGGTTGCCAACCTTGTTTTGTCATCGTTGCTTGTTCATGCTCTCATCTTTGATTCTAGCCAACTCTATGGCCTCAGAGAGTGTTTTTGGTTTGAACATTCGAATTTCTGAAGCAATGTCTTCCTTCAATCCACCTATAAATGCCGCCACCAATGCCTTTTGTGGCCAACCATCAACACGATTAGCAAGCCTTTCAAACTCTCGTTGGTACTCCCTAAGTGTCCCATTTTGACATATTCGGGACAAAGCTTCATCAAAGTCATCTGCCTCAGTGGGCCTAAATCGAACCAACAACTCTTTTTTGAATTTTTCCTAACCACCCACCTTGTTCTCCTCGTGGTACACTTTCTTTAGCCACTGCCACCATTGATTTGCTTCCCTTTCCAAATGAAAAGAAGCCAAGACCACTTTACGTTCTTCTCGTGTTCCTTGGTAGTCAAAATATTGCATCACGCGATTGAGCCATACTGTTGGATCATCCCCTAAGTATTGTGGAAAATCCAGCTTGGTAGGCCAAGGTTGGTCATTCACTGCACTTTTAACCCTAGATGTTTGGGAAAGTCTTTCCCTGCTGTGTGTTGACAACTCTGGTTCCTCTGGCTTGGAAGATGAATGAGATGCTGATTTGTCCCGAAATTGAGACAACAACTCCTTGAGTTCACGTACAGATGAGCCCAGATCTTGAGACTTAGTAGTCATCTTCTGCACACTCTCCTTCAGCTCTTGCATGTCTGACTCCAGTTTCTCAATTCGGTCCTTGTTGGTGGCCATGCTCTGATACCAAGTTGATGGAAACAAAGATGGAATTGATAAATGACTTCCTTTGAGTGGAAGACAAACCACAAGACAATTCTAAATTCATCAATGATCAGCCTACTGCCTACATTGTTTATTTAAATAATCAACTACTTCAACATTCAAACTAAGGATAAAATAAATTAAACATAAAGATAAGAAGCAATTTGAATTCAAACTCCTAAGATTTCTGCATCAACTCCTCTTGCACAGCAGCAGGACTCTTGTTATTCTTATCTCCAAGAATAGCCAGGTATTTAGGATTAGGTTGAGGCTTTCTAGGACTCTTGCGTGGCTTTCCATCACAAGCTTTCTTCAAAAGCTTGCTTTACTAGGTAAAGTGATACTACACGGTAACTACAAAAAAAGAAAAGCCAAAAAAAAAAAAAAAAAAAAAAAAAAAAAAAAAAAAATTTTTTTTTTTTTTTTTTTTTTTTTGAAAAGAAAAGAAAAAGAAAAAGAAATAAAGAAAGACCAACGTTAAGAAAGAAAAATGTCTTCACATAGAATCTGATACACAGTAGATTTAATAGCCAATATTTATGACTAATTGTAAAAGAGCCAAGTACTATTCCATAAAAGGTCAATCAAGCAATAGTCACTTTGAGCAAAACAATTGTCAATAATAACAAAGAGCAGAGAACAAGACATAAAAAACAACGAAAACTAAAATTAAAATTTCATCCTTACCAATTGTGCAATCTATATCTATATATATAATAATAGCTGAAGCAGAGAGAAACTCAAATTGCAATTCCAAATTAAACTTTAATTTTGTGCCATGTGTCTAGATTCATGTGGGGACCACCAATTTCTTTTTTTTTTTCTTTTTTTTTTGTCCAATATGAATGAATCACTTCCGGATTTATCTTGGAAGAGTAGATAAGGATAGTGAATGGTAACATTTATTCATCTCTCTCAATCTCAATACAATATTTTGATTCTCAATGCAATTTTCATCAGTTTGATAACCTTGACGTTTAGGCTTCTACTTCTCCGCACTTGGTTGTCTGCTCAACTCCTTCTAAAGCCCCCATTGATTATTGGTTTCACTTTTCATAAACAAGCAAAGCAGGGGCAGTGGTAGATTCATCCCAAATTTACTCCACTATGGAACACTCAAAGGTCTCTAGATGAATGTACTTTTGGGATCAACTAGCCATCCAAATTTGCCAAGGCCAATTTCTTTTCATTGCAGTTAGTTGTTCTTCAATCAAGATATTTTATTGTAGAGTATTTTTATTGCATTCAACAGCCACGCAATCAAAGTCATGAACATTAAATTTTTCTGAGTTTGTTTGTTTGATTAACATCTTATGTCTTAGAGGTCGTCTGTTGATTAGTGGGATTATTTTATAGCCACACCATTTCTCTCTATCACTGTCATCTGGAATAAAACAAGAAGTCTCATTGATTGTAAAAAATATTCACTGTAATAAGTGTTTTTTTTTTTTCTTTTGGTTGTTGTTGTTGGAGATTTTGATCGTTTGCACAATTGTGGCATGCATTTAGTTTTGGAGGAGATGTAAGGGTAATAGTGTGAATACTTCAACGAAGATCACCAAACAACAACGGAAGCCACACCTATTTCCATATCCAATGCGATTATCAAGTTTCTTCAGGTAAAATCTATTTCAATATCATGCTTTTTTCTTAATTATATTGAAATTATATTTTACATTGATTTTTCTGTTTTGTTAGTTTTGGGGATTTTAATATTTTTGCTCCACAATTGCTACATTTGGTTTAAACTTGTGTCCACAGTCCACATACATGGAACCTAACAAGGGGTAGGATATCAATTTGCATCTAGATGTAGGACTTTTTACAAAAATATGTCTATGAGTTCACATCTGTCAAATGTTTATTATTAATCTTCCTCATGCATGCCACATTTCAGAATTGTTGGTCTTTCAAGGTTAGTAACATGTACAATAAAGACATGGATGTGTTCTCTAGATATATATATATATATACTCCCACCATCTGCTACTCTCCCAAGTTGGTGATGCATTTAGACTTGATATGTGATATTTTCATTTAACTTTATCTTTTACTCCTCATGCTATGATAAATCTGAGTAGGTAAATAATGTGGTTCTTCAATTTATCACTAAAACGTAGTTTTTGTGTGAGAAGCCACCTACATGCACCCATGGAATGAATCTCATAGTGGTGGCTCCTCTTTTTTAACACGTGTTTAACCAAATCAAAATGACAATAACATGTTTCAACATGCAAGTTGGTATCGATATTTCTATTTTCAAATTAATTATTCAATATGCCCTTGCTGCAGTAGTAGCCCTTGGAAATTTGGTTGAAGTTATAACAGGGTATTGACAACACCAATTTCTTTTTTCTTTTTTCTTTTTTTCTTTTTTTTGAGAAACAAGGACAACACCAATTTCAATATGAAATTAGAGTCTAATTTCCTCCATCTGTCTAACTTTAAGTGGGATCAGTCATAGTTACACTCACTTTCATTTAAAAAAATGCTGTGCTCCTTTCTTTTTCTTTTTTTTTTGGCTGAATAAAACATTTTGCTCTTCCACAATAATCACACCTGCATATTTTCAGGTTTACCTCCCTTTCTACAATAATCAAAACTCAAAATCCTTCCTCTCCTTCAATATACAACCCTCTTCTTCAATGAATGCTATAGAATTTCAAAAGAATATCTCGGTATCAATGGTTACTTTTATTTGAGTTTTCCTGTTGGATAGGTTTAGATTTGATTTGTTTTTGTTTCAGGTTTTTAAAACACAGAATGATTGAGATTTGAGAGGGATACAGAGATAGTGTTCGTGAATGTCGCTGCCACCATCAAATTATCAGAACTGGCGCCGGTACATTCTTTCCCCCTTTTTAGATTTAGGTATGATTTTTTTTTTTTTTAATAACATTTAGGCATGAATTTTTTTTTTTTTTTTTTAATTCTTTGACAGGATAGGCTTTTTTTTTTTTTTAATAACTTATAGAAATTACAAAAAAAAAAATTTTTGATTTTAGTTTTGGCTTTCATCTTGGTTTTGATTCCTTTTTGTTTTGGGTTTTTGGGTTCTCCATGAAAATGTTTGGTTTCTCAAATTTTTGATTTTTTTTTCCTATTTTGGATTACAAAAATCACTAAGCCTTTCCTTTTTCTAATATCTGATTCATAGTTTTGTTTTTTTTTTTTTTTTTTGGGTTTCTAATTCTGGGAATTGAAGTTGCCCTCGAATTATGAAGTTCTTCGAAAAGTATTTGATGATTGTACTAAGTTATTACTCACTCTATCTCTTGTGTGTGTTTGTCTTATGTTTGGGTGCCGAGAAAGTGTGTGAAAATTAAAAGTTTCGAGTTTTTAGATATGGTTTTTGATTGGTTGTGATGAGGTTTTCATTTATTAGGTTTTTTGAAATGAGGGGTAGAAAATAAATTTTAATTTAGGAATCTTGACTTTATTTTAATTAATTGAGAGGGGAATAAAATTATTTGGTTTTGTTGTGATAAGTTTTGGTACCTCCCTGATATGGTTCTTTGGCTTATTTCCTGTTTGGATTTTTCTATTATATGATTTTCTTGATATGGATCTGTTTCTGATGGATTTGTTGAAAAATTGGCTTTATGTAGAGAGTTTGGCTGCATAAAAGAACGGGTGGTGTTTGTTTGTCCATTGCTTCAAAAGGGTTAGCAATCACTGGGATAGGTGATTGAAAATATTGGAATCATATCCCAACTGAAGAATCTAGGTGAGATTCATTCAATTTTTATCCCTCTTTTTTTGGTTTTTATGTATTGATTTTTCAATGGAAACAATTTTTCTTCCGATGTATATTTTAGATGGACGATCGAAACTCCAGCCAACTGTGGAATTCCCTTGCTAGAATTTGTCTAAGTAGGTTTTTTTTTTGGTGATCTTTTCTATCAATTATGATTGAAATTTTAAAATTTATTGTGTGATGCTATCATAATTGCAAGTGGTTTCATAAATCATAATAACTTTATTAGTAAGTTTTCTTAAATAATAAATATGGGTCATTTGAAGGATGTGGTCATTTCGAAGGATGTCCAATACCGTTGAGTTTGTTTGGAAGTTCTTAATGTTTAAGGCAGTTCTTATTGGTCATATTATTGAACTTGAAGTTATGCTATCTTTGAGTTGGACTAACACATTTGATCCTTTAAAAACTAATTGCTATGAGAAGAATCATGACAAGCCTGAAAATCCTTCCTTCAAACTTTCCATTTTCCCTTTTCTTACATTGTTGTTGTGCTGATCCAAAGTAGGCATTTGTAGTCTCTCAATTGCTATTAAAAGTGTGAGAAAAATTATTAAAATATAACAAGATGCTAACTTTTGTTTTTTGCTTGACTTTGTGATTCATTAGATTGATTAGAAAAGCTTTGAGAAATTAAAAAGCTTTTGTTGGTTTTTGAAGTGGTGCTTCAGTTTCTCAACAGTGGAGAACTGCAAAGCTTTTCATCTGTTCTAGTGTTTTTTTTTTTTGCAATTATATTTGCTACAATATGCTGCGTTATTTCTTGGACAACTTTTCTGCCAAATTTGTTTGAAGGAATCTCTATCAATCAATTACATTACATAGCGATTTAGATGACCACCTACATCTATTAAATTGTACTATTCATTAAATCATCTACACAAGACACGTGATTACTAAATATGTCATGATTAAATACATGTGAATAGCTGTTTTTTATCATTTCTTTTCCTGCTTAGTGTAATGGAGAGAACCTTTTTGTCGAAGTCCAGTTTGTCTTCTTTTCTTGGTTTGCATGGAATTGGACATTTATTAATATACCATAAATTGGCTGTATCTATCCTCTCTCTTTCTCTTCTTGGGAATTTCAGATTTTAGATAAAGCATTTGATTTTCATAGGAATTGAAACTTTATGGAATATGTTAGTGTATTGGGTAAATATTTTCAAATCTTAGCATCTTTCTAGAGATGGTTTCTTTGAATAGAAGGGACCCCATGCGTAGCATAGGTAATAGGAGGAGGTGCTGCCAAGTTAGGAGAAAATCATGCTTAAAATTCTGACACATGTACATATTAAAAGAGAAAACTAAGAAAAGTCAGTTTTTTTTTTTTTTTTTTTTTAATTCCTAACCTGCATGTCACATTTTATTGTCATTTTGGAAGTGGTATTGAGTTTTGTGGTGTAGGGTTTAGGAAATCCTTATTCATATTTGTGTTTGGCCTCTTTGTACTTTGTAGTCTAACAAATTTGAAGTAATTATACTTTAATTGTATAAATAAGATCTACTCAGGGAAAGGGTATTTCTAAATTTAAGTTAAGCATATGGATATGGTATCTAATGTAGAAAACATTTTCATGTTAATTACTCCTTTGAATAATTTACAAAATCATTTATTAAGGCTTAGTAGTCATAATTGGATGAAAATTGAAGAAGATTTTCATTATTTTAAATTGTGTTAGTTATGAGAGGATGAAAAATGAAAGACCATGTTACTTAATGCAGAAAAGACCATGTGGACACAGAAGCTCTTACTGTTTTGTATGTGTTAGCATATGGGACAGCGACAATGGTTTTGGATACCACAATATTGATTGTAAATTTGTGACTATCAAGACTTGATTTTACACAAATCTGTGAGATTTTCCTGTTGGATGATTTCACAAATGCTAGAGTTGATTTATCGTGCTCATTGTGTGTGCATTATATTATGATTGCTTTAATATATTGTTTTAAGTTATTGTACAATCTAGGATATGTTAGCACTTAGCACAATTAGGCAATATAAGGAGTTCCTGTATAATATTCCATTTTTTAAATCGTCATTTGTGAAATTATGTTTAGTTTATGAGAATGTTGTGGGCTAAAATTTTCCAATACTTTTGTAATATCCAAAAGAGAAAATGGGAGGAATGGGGTTAAAAGTGGTGATAAATTGGGTTTAATCTACAGAAACAATAAGAGATATTTCTTTTATTTTAACTTTTTATATACTTCTTCATACCCTCACACAAATTATGATACATACCTCAAAGGCTCTAACTAATATTGTCATATAAGTTTTAGTTTGGTGTGATTCATTGTGGTTCCTAGGAATAGCAGATATGGTGTTCGAAATTGTCATGTAAGTTTTAGATTTGTGTGTTTTAAGCTTTTATGTGGTTTGTAATTTTTTTTTTACTTAGGTTTGTTTCTGTGTATCATTTTTTGTAGGTTCTTGCTTGGAACAAATTAGTAAATGCTTTAAAAATAAAATGACCTTTGTAGATTGTTAGTGAGATTAGTAAAGGGCAGACTATTGAAAGCCAAAACCGTAGAGCACTCCACTACAGAGTGTACTATGCAAGCCATAGTCCAAGTATAAATTTTATAAATGTGGTTTTTTTTTTTTTTGGTAATTTATTGGGTTTGTTTATGTGAGGAATAATGGTTAATGGGTGTTTGATTAATTATATATTGAACTGAATTTACAATGATGGGCATGGATATCTAATGTTATCTACACTTTTTTGTGTTAATTGTAATGGATTCAGTTGCCAAGGTTAGATCTTTTTGGGTCCTGTTTATTGTGGTTGTTTTAGTGAGGAATAATGGTTAATTATGTATTGAACTTAATTCACAATGATCTATACTACTATACATTAAGTACATTTCTGTTGTGAATTGATGTGGACTTGCCGACCAGTTATGCATGGCATCATAATTCAGCTTCCAAATCGGTCTGTAACAAAATTGCAATAAAACTTATAATACCTAGAGCAATTTTCATGTGAATTGGAATTACAGGAGAGGACACATTATATCAGTTTGTAATAATACTATTAATACTGAATAGAGATGAGTCGATAGGGACTATTTGTTATAAACGTTGCCTTTTAATATATTTTCTTGATGGTTTATATATTATCTAAATTACAGACCTATTATCTTGCCTTTATGTAATCATTGTGTTCATTTTTTGTGTTAGGTTTCATCAAACTCCTGACAAATTCAGTGCTATAACTATTTTTTACAGTGATATTTTGGATTCGCTTAATTTTCAGGTGGCTTATTAGAAATAGGCCTTCAAAGATTAAGAACAAATGTCCCATCATAATATTATTTACAACAAACCCTTGATGAATATCCTCCTCAATGTATTGACTCGACTTTGAAGATTAGTCCCAAATGTTTAAACAATGATGTTATACCAACTCAGTTGGATATATTTGCACTATTTTCTAAATGATTTTCACTGTAATAAATTGTTATTATTTGTTTCCCCTTATTTCTAAGTAAGTTATGATGTCAAAGTAAGTCAAGTTTTAATTGCTTTGAAGATATTGCATTTTTGCATGCAAAATAGAGAAGCATTCTAAAGAATTCCCTTCATTCAAACTCATTTGAACGCAATGGAAGTAATAAAAGTGGTGGTTGCTCAGTTCATATGTTCCTCCAAATGGTCTATTTGAGAATGGAAGTACATATGTGATATGAAAACTGAATTAAGGTACAAGCCATATCATATAAGGTTTGCTAGCCTGCTCGACTAAAATTGTGCTTAATTATCATCTCCTCTTCCCCTCCTACTTTCATTTGCTCTATCTTACCCCACCACTCATTCTCATCAACAACTTCCATCTGTACATAAATATCATTTTCAAACCACAAAAATTGAACAAATAATATATATACTGCTAAGTTTTGTTGTTGAAATTTTCTGGTTAATAATATGAATTTAGACTTAACTGAACCTTTTAAACATGAATAAACTCATAATTAATAATATATCCATTCTCGTGCGGTAGCACGGGTTACATACTAGTAATAAATAACACACAAGCAACATTCAGCCAAAAAATAACACACAAGCAACAATGATTTGGAACCATCAAGCCAGATTCAAACCCAATAGGTAAAGCATATTAACAACTGATAGTCTAATTATATAACGCAAACTTATAGGATATACAATATCCAACGGCCAAGAAATAAACTAATTTACAAGCTTGCTTTACCATGTGAAGTGCTAATGCATAGTAGATACAAAGAAAGAAAATCCAACGGTAAGAAAAATAAATCTTCACAGTATCAAAAAAGGAACAACAAGCCTATAATATCAGTGTTGGAGCTATAATTGCGGCTTTTTTCGCTACTGATGACCTACCCCATGGTCATGGAGGTAGAACCCTGTGGCAGTGGAGGCGAAAGACCGGTGAAGGAGAAAGATGATTTGGTAGAGAGTTGAGTAGGAGCAGAGAGAACGAATAACGCATTTTTGATAGAAGAGAGTGATATGAAATGTCATAAATAAAGGATAATAAATGAGATTCTAATTAAAATATTAGTATTAATGAGTCATTTTTTTGACTGTTTGATCTATTTAAATCTAATAGTTTAGAAAATGTATAACTTGAACCCATATATATATTTCGAAATTTAGATACAATACCTTAGGCATGAATCAAGATCTTCTGTACTATAAATTGTGTACCACTCCATGTACCAAAAATAAAAATATGACACTTAGCTGTCCTTTTATTTCTCCTTCTAAACTAACGTTGGGTTAACATTACTAACATTCTTGTATTTCAACGCTAGGTAGCTTTAGCAATTGTTTTTTTGGGTTTTACCAAGACATGGCAAAATGGGAGGGTGGGGTCGGGTTTGGGTTGGGTCAATCGGGTTGCGGGTCAAACGGGTCACGGGTCAAAACGGGTCATTTTAATCGGGTCAAAATCGGGTTTGGGTCAGGTTGAGTCAGGTCGAGTTGACCCGTATTTTTTCACATGATTTTTTTTTTTAAAATAAAGAAAACAACATGTATCTGTCATTTGGAAAATTATGCAACAAATTACTTGATGTAAAATGCATTATTTTGAATTCACCACTTATATCAAGAATGAACTTAGTTAAACTTATTAATACTTATTCAACAATTTTAAAATTATACAAATCCTAACATTACTATCTAAAACAAAATAACACAAAGATAAGTAAAACAAATACACAAGTTTTATTTCTACACAATATCAACATTCCAAATATAAAACTAAATTACAAATGACTTATTGGATAACTCATTTGATAAAGAATAAAAATATATAAGAAATTTATAATCTTGAAAATTAATTTTATAATCTATTATCAGTTGTGGTTGACACTCTATTTCAATTTGAGATATACTTTGAAATTTGATTGCTTACTTATTTATACATGGTCTTTTTTATGAATATCATATTATTGTTAAGCAACACACACTCTAGGAAATATCATAATTTATTTTGAAAAGTCATTTATTTTGGACATAAATTATTAAAAAATAGGTCTAAGTATTCATAATTTATGCTAATTTGATACTTTAGCTTCGCTATTTTCACACTTGTGAATATTTCTCACATGTCTACAATTTTAAATCTATGTTTTTAACTCTACTGTAACCAGATTATCTTGGCATGTACTTTGCCATTTGATATCTAAAAATATTACTCATTACAGAATGTTCAACTATTTATCTTTCAATTAATTTGCATATAGTTATGTAAATGTATCAATTGTTTCCTTAAAGTTCACAATAAACAATTAAACCAATATTGTCTTAGTTTTACTATTTTTTTTTTTACCCAAAAAAAAAAGTTTTAAAAAAATGGTTCGGTTCGGTTCGGGTCGCGGGTCGGTTCGGGTCGGGTTGACCGGCAAAAAACACGGGTCGAGTCACGGCTCAACTCGTTTTTGCTTCGGGTCAAAAAAATCGAGTTCGGGTCGAGTATTTTTTGGGTTGGGTTAGAAAATTCTGACCTGTTTTGCCATGTTTAGTTTTACCCTCTTTGTTATGGCTTCCTTCCTCACGTCTGGTTTTCACTCTTCGATTTGATTTGGCACTGCAGCTTTTTTATTTTTTGTTTATAGCTCACGTTGAACTTGAAAGAAGCAGAACAAGGCACGCAATATATTATTGCCATTATTCATGACCATATTGGGCTAATGGCTCATAATTTCTCACAACCAACATATTGGGCAAATGGCCCATAATCTCTCTACTTAATAAAGTGTATTCATAGCCCATAGTTTTCTTACTTCAGGACTTAGGCTTGTCTTTGTATGGGAGATGTTCGATTTCAAGTTATTTGACAAGCCACTTGGATTATTTGGTTTTTTAAGAGAATTATAAATAAATAAAAACTCTTATTTTCAGAGAAATCTCTGGAACTAATTTGCATTGTAATTTTTTTTTAAAAAAATACAAGATAAAACCACTCAACAGTTTGGTGTAGAAGTATCTTTGCCATTTTTTTTTTTTTTTTTTTGGGTCTGGTGCATGAAACTAGAAAGCCCCTGCCAACAATCTTCCTTTAACATAACATAATCAAACAATTATCTGATGTATACAAAAGACACAATCTACCTCCACAAAATCCAAAATTTGAAAAAAATTCAATATCCACACCGCAACAGAGAGAAATTTATTAATGTGTTACCTATGACAAACCCCAAAATTTGCAAAAGAGATGAAATTGGTACGTTAACCACAACAAAGACCAAAATCCCCAAAAAAACAAGAGATTACCTTTACCTAAAACTTCATCCACTGGGAAATGGACACTGATTAGACTGGAGATGGCTTCCTTCATGGTGGAGCTACCGTTGAGAAAAAGAGAGAGAGAGGGAGAGTTGGTACGGAGGGCTGGAATGGAAGAGTGGAGGCTACCTCAGACTCAGATTCACAAATGTAACGGTGAGGAATTAACCATTGTCATTTGCCTCTCCCGTTAGTTTGAGTAATAAAAAGGCAGCCAAGTATCATGTATTTATTAGTGGAACATAGAGTGATATACAATTTATGATACAGAAAATCTTAATCCTCCCCTTTTAAAATTTAAATATTGTTCACTTACTTAACCGTGAAACTAGCATTAATATTCCATCTATTTCTTTTTTTTCTTTTATTTTTCCTCGGTTTTAGACTTTGAACTCACGCAAGAAATCCCAAAACCCAAACTTCTCTCAAGTGGTAACACTTGCACCTAGCCCCTAGAGGCCTAGACTTCTCTCTCTCGCTCTCTTTTCTTCTTCTTCTTCTTCTTCTTCTTCTTCTCTCTCTCTCTCTCTCTCTCTCTCTCTCTCTCTCTCAGATTGGCTGAAATATCGCACCCAGCTCTCTGAATTTTCTCTCTCGTGCTCTTATCACAGATTGGTTGGCTAGCACTAAATGGAATTGTTGGTATGCATAGCTAAATCTCATTATAGGTTTTCAATTCTAGTTGTTGGGTATGTGTTATTTTGAGGTTTGGTATAGTTTTTCTTTGTTTATTCTGATTTGGGTGTAAATTTTGATTAATGGGTCTGTGTTATTATTGTTTTGGTTAATTTTGATTTAGGTTTTCAATTCTACTTGTTGGGTTTGTATTATTTTGAGATTTGGTAGAGTTTTCCTTTGGCTATTTCTGATAAAGGTTTCAATTTTGGTTAATGGGTTTGTGTTAGTTTGAGGTTTTGTGAAATTTTGATTTGGGTTTCAATTCTAGTTGCTGGGTTTGTGTTACTTTGAGGTTTGGTAGAGTTTTCCTTTAGCTATTTTTGATAAAAGTTTCAATTTAGTTAATCGGCCTATGTTAGTTTGAGGATTTATTATCTTGTAAATATTGATAGTCCACTTGCCTCTTAAAGATGATGGGATCCTTGTAGAGTGGCAGGTAGTTGGTGATAATATAAATTGGTAACTATTGATAGTACCCTTTGAAGAGAGAGTGAGAAGCATTTGAGTTTTATGTGGAAGAGGTACAAAATTACCAGCAAATGGACATTGATTTCTCTATTCACCTTGATGAAGTTGATTTCTAATTATTTTTTCAATGTTTGATGTTTTTCTTTGGTGTTTGATTGATAGTTCAAATCAGAAATTCTAAATTGGAAAGGCAAAAGATTCTTAGAACAACAATCATATACTAATTTTAGAGAATTAAATACAAATATCTTGATTTGCATATTAGCAATACTTGGAGATGTTTTAGTGGCTTGTGATTTTTTTTTTTTTTGGCTTATTTGTCATATCTTCTAAGATTGCTCTGGTGACTGGTCATTAACAATGTAGCCTGATTTTTAAATGTGGTATCCACGAAATGTATAACTTTTCATTATTGCAGGAAAATAATGACAAACAGGTTAGAAAGCTTAAAGATTTGTTCATTTTTTTTTTTTTTGGGAAATTACACTTTATCACCCTAAACTATACTCTAGATTATATTTTGCACCTTAAACTATTCGAATGCATACTTTGCACTCTAAAGTATCACACTTTGCATCCCGGTGTTACTTTTGCTATTATGTTCGATGGAATCCTATAGCAAATGATAAACACATGCATCTTGCTTAGGGGGAACAAACTTAAAAGACCAAAACACCCTTCAAAATCAATTAAAACAAAAGCCAATTTTTCCACATCTCTCTTGCGTGTGCTAGCCACTCCCCAAATTCAGATTCTTGTAAACCCTAAATGTTTGTTTGGAAATAGCTTTTAGCTCTTTGCTGAAAACTTTTTGCTAAAAGTGTGCTAGATTATACTATACCTTGAAATTTTTTTAAAAAGTGAGAAAATGCGGGAAAAAGTGAGGTTTTAAAAAACTGTACATAAAAGATAAAAGCTAAAAATTGAAGCTAATGCCAAATAGACTCTAAATCCCCAATTCGAAAATTGCTTCTCTCGTGTGCACCACTGTTTTTTGATTTTGATACAAGAGCATAAAACAAAAAAACCAATTCCAACTCAAATCGAGGTATTGGAACTCTTCAAAGGGAAGTAGAGAAGCATTATAGTACCAACCTACCCTACTTTCTGCACTCCAAGCATTAAAAGTGAGTTGGATTACACGGCCAGTAGTAATGTTGCACTTGACTCTTTCTTACTCATTACAATCATTCTTTTTGTTGCCTGAGTCCCAATGAGGAAAATAATATTCATTAGCATAGTTGAAGGTGGATGCTTTGAGTTCCAAGAGAGCTATTCTCACTTGCTCCCAGCAACCAAAACACCCATTCATACCAAAATGAACCAAAACTAACACCAACAACCACCACCAATAACATCCCAACTCCATTACTTTTATCTTTTTATGATTTTCTATGATTATAAGATTGAAAAAGTGTTTGTCCAAGTCTTAGTTAGCTTATGATTTCAAACGAAGTGGTCTTGTGAATTGAAAAAGGCCATCAGCAACTAGGGGTGGCAAAATTGGACACAACTCACGAATCCAACATGAAATTAGTAGGTTATACATTGAAGCTTAATGGGTTCGTGTCATATTCAGGTTGATAGGACTGACCCGTTTAATAAATGAGTTGAGTTAGTGTCCATCACATGGATCTCGTTTGACCCGTTTAATTAAATGACATTTTACCAATATACCGTTCAAACCCTAGGTATATAAACTTATTAGTTGTTGTGGTTTATTTTCTTTGACATATTATGATTGATTATTTGTAATATTGAGATATGGTTTAATTTTGAATGATTATTTGTGATGCAGTTACTCGTTAGTTCTGAAATTTATATTAAAAATATTTATATGTTTGGTTTTTCATAATTCATATCAATTTGGTTAATACAAAAATTTGTTTTTTCTTTTCATTTTGATAAAATTTGATAAATAGGTCGACATGACTAACTCGTTTGATAAATGGGTCGCGTTAGTGTTGAGAAATCTTAATCAGTTTAATAAACATGTCGTGTTTAGGTTGACCCATATAGTCGGTTACTCATTAGTTGACATGACACGAATCCGACACACGAATATGAATTATCACCCCAACATCCTAAAGATATATTGATATCAAAATAAAAAAAAGTAGTGCACACGAGAGAGAAAGAGTTGGAAAAAGAAAGGCAATGACATGGTGGTGGAGGGATGGCAGAGCGGTGGAGGAGCTGAAGCAATTTCCAAATTGGGGATTTAGGGTTTACAAGAATATGAATTTGGGGAGAGACTGACACGCACGAGAGAGAGAGAGAGAGAGAGAGAGAGAGAGAGAGAGAGAGAGAGAGAGAGAGAGAGAGATGATGAAGGGTGTTTTATTATTTT
>NW_027069524.1:172164-182042 GCF_002906115.3 Quercus suber | reverse complement strand
TAACTACAAAAGTACATAAGTCTAACCTACTACAAACTCTTGAAAACTTTGCAAAAAGAGAGATCATGGCATGGTAGACTTGCAACCTGTCTTAACTAAAACACTTAAACAAGATTCATCAAGGCATCAAGTGTGAAACATAGACAAGTTGTATATAAGAAGAAACATGTGTATAAAGATAGAAAAGAAACAAATATGAGACAAAGGTGAAGAAAAACATACATCATCTCATATATATATATATATATATCAAAGAATACAATGTATGTGATAAAAGTGGTCACAAGACTATGGTACATGTAATGAGAAATGAATACACAAATACCTCACTACATCCTTAAAAACACTCTCCCTCTATCTAGTATATCCTATGTTATCTCTCCCCCTAACACTTAGACTACTCTCATCTACAAAACTACTCCCCCTTTTTGTCCCGAGTGACAAAGGGTGTATCACTGAGAGGTCATCATCTCATCATCATGCTCAGAGCTAGAAGCATCATCATCTCCACTATATGAAGAAGAAGACTCCTCAACATGCTCAGGTGAATGTGAGGGCGCAAAACCACCAAGGTGAGACTAGCGGTGAGCAATGCGACTAATTCTGGTGTTCATTTGACACATCCCATCGGATAGATGGTCAAGACGGCTACCAAATCAGCATGCATGTGCTAAAAATACTCCATGATGTTAGCAAGGGAGACAACTGTCCTAGATGAGGAAGAAAGGGCAAAGGAGGAAGAGGGTCGTGAGGAAGGGGCTACAGGGTCAACAGAGGCTGCATCTGAAGGCTCCATGCATGGCTGTTTTGCAGCAAGTTATTCTGTACTCCTCTAAATAAACTCCTTTCTAATGGCACCCATGACATAGAAGTGAGGAAAGGAAGGAATAGTGACGTGCAGGTGTGTGAGGATGCGCATGATAGCTAAAGAAAAGATGAGCTTATCACATGTAGTCCTGTCTTGATAGCAATCTACAACAGATTCTATCATGTGTGATGGAAAGTCTATAAAATACCTTCTAAGAGGGAAAGAAGGAAACGAGCACGAGGCTCGGTGATAGTGTTATAGTAAAACCGTAGAGTGAGTACAAAGGTCATCACCATATTAAGGATCTGTGGACCCTTAGTGAACTCAGTTATGGAGAAATTAAGGGTACCTTCCCACAACATGGCCTTCTCACAGAAGAGTGAGGTCAACTCGTCTCTAGAGATGGAAGAGAGACAACGATGACTAGGGTAACCTGGACAATCCACCCTAGGAACATGTAGTACCTCGAAATGAAATCCAGGGTGACTACGATACGTGTACCATGGAATACCATAGTAAGTCCCAAAGGAAGATATCAGCTGCCTAAGCAACTGAAGCTAATTAGCAAATCGCCCTAGGATTAAGCAGAAATTAGTTTTTGAGTTCATGAGTAAACAAGCTAGAAGTAGGGAAAATATTGGTTTTACTCTTAAGGATATCAATAATCATTTACAATCTAAACGGATGAGGGAAATGAAAGACGGGGAAGCATTTACCCTTATTCATTTTTTTGAGATAAAAAGGTCTAAAAATGCATCACTTTTCTCTAAGATATAGTTGGATGTTAATGGTCCAATAACTAATATATTTTGGGCAGATCCTAAAATGATTGTAGATTATGATTTATTTGGTGATGTAGTTGTTTTGATACTACGTATTGAACCAATAAAAACCATCGTCCATTGGAACCTATAATTGGAGTGAATCATCATAGACAAACTATGGTCTTTGGTGCTGCATTGTTGTATGATGAAACAACTAAAAGTTTTTCTTGGTTATTTTGAGCCCTCTTAAAAGCAACAATTTTTACTGAAATTGTTGTATGTGGAAAGAAGCCGATTACAATTTTTACTGATCAAGATCTAGATGGCTAAAGCAATTGCAAAGGTGTTACCAGAATCTCATCAACGTTTATGTCGATGGCATTTATATCAAAATGCTCTCAAAAAATTCAACAATTCTTTTCAAAATTCAAGTTTTTTGGCTCAAGAATTTCAAAGTTGTATGTGTGATCATGAGTATGAGGATGATTTTTTTCAAGCATGGAAATCAGTGTTGGATAAACATGGTCTCTAGAAAATAGCGGTTTAAAATTCATTTTTGAAGTTAGAGAAAAATAGGCAATCTTATATGGTAGAAATAATTTTTGTGCAAATATTATGACCACAAAATTGAGTGAAAGCTTCAATAGTTGCTTGAGAAATTATCTAAAGTCAACCAATGATGTGTTGGAATTTTTTAGTCATTTTGAAAGGTTACTTGAAGACCTACGCTACAATGAGTTGGATTCTAATTACAACATGAATCAGTGTTTACCAGTTTTGAAAGTGGAAGTGCTTTTATTGAAGAACTCGAGGGATGTTTACACGCCCAAAATCTTTTCTTTCAAGAAGAGTATAAGAAGTCTTTGGACATGGTTGTTAATACATGCTATGATATTTCATCATTGTTTGAGTACAAGGTTTGCATGTATGGGCATATTCAAGAACATAAGGTTATCTTCAATTCTACAGACCAAACAGCTATTTGAAGTTGTAACAAATTTGAGTTTGTTGGGTTTTTATGTAGTCATGCATTAAAGGTGCTAGATATTCAAAATATAAAACTAATTCTTTCTCAATACATTTTAAAGCGGTGGACTAAGCAAGCGAGACTTGGATGTGTACTAGATAGCTATGGTTGCATTGTGAAAGAAGATCCTAAGTTGGATATAAAAAATTGATACAAGATTTGTGTCGTAATGCGGTTAACATTGCAAGTAAGGCTGCTGAAACTAAGGAAAGATCTATGTTTTTAGCTAAGAAAATTGTTGAATTAAATCTTCATGTGGAAAGGATTTTGAAAAAAAGAAAATCAGATTTACCTTCTATAACATTGGGATGGATCCTTCTCGTAATGAACATGTAGATGTTGCATTTGTCATAACTGATTGTAAAGCAACTGGGATTAAGAAAAAAATTGGCGCATCCCATGTTAAAGGTTGGCCTAAAAGTTTTATTAAAAAATTATCCAAAAAAATGAGGCATCCTAGTAGTGAAACTCTTGTGACAAGTGCTTGTAGACAGGGAAAATTCCCGACCTATCACAAGCTGACACGTCACACTATTAAGTCCACAAAATACGGCCAATTACAAAGCGCCGCGTATTGCTGCTAGGTTTTGTTATCATTACTCAGAAACCAACAAAAATTTACCAAGTGTCATGCAAAAACCAATCACACATCATCGCACGTGTAAGCGATGACATAAGCGGACCAATCAAGCGCTGCCACGTGTCACCAATCAAGCTCCGCCACGTGTCACTTACCTACCCCTAAACTCCTATAAATAGAAGCCTTCCTAAGGCATTTGAAGGAGATCAGGAGATTTGGAGAGGACACCAAGCCATTTGAAGCATTCAGAAGTCCAGAAGCTCTGCCGGAACTAAGCTCTAAAGCCTCCAAGAACTTCAAGAACTTCAACTTCGAATACGAAGAACATTCGAAGGAAAATCATCCAAATCATCCGCCTAGATCCAAAAGTTTGAGAGAATCAAGCCTAAAGTGTCCGAAAACATCAACAAATCACAAATCGGTGAAGCTCTATGGATTCAAGCCTCTAAAGCCCCGAAGAACTTCCACCACAAATCTTCAAAGACGAAGAACACACGAAGAACACGAAGAACGTGAAGAACAAAGGATTTTTAACAAGCTCATAGCCAGAGATTTATTGTAATTCTGTTTCAAAGGTCTTTGATCCATTCTTCAGCCAAATTGAAGTATATTTGGTGTTTAAATCAAAATCACATTACCACAACTCCAATCAGCAAATCTTTCAAGGAGATCGAATCAAAGGATCACTCTTTTGTAATTACAGAAAATTATACCACACATTCATCAATACAAATTCGCACTTGTGAAACTATTTTTACTTGTTTGATTTATTTCGAACCGAGAAATTTAGTCATCCACAGTGCTATTGTCAACATGCCAGCTTTTTTGTCAATTGACTATACACAAGCAACACTAGTAATATTCTTGCATATATATTCTATTTTAGACCTTTAAATGTTATTTTCAAACTTGGAGCCGTCTCATAAATTATTCTGCTGATTCAAAATTAGTGGCACAAACAACTATCAAAATGCTAACAAAATTGGTAGCATTTTTCCATGTTCGACTTTCAAATTTGTAGTCTCCATTCTTTCTTTTTTTAATTGAGAAGAAGTTAACTTTGAAGGAAAGAATCTAAGTGGTGCTTATTTCTTTTGGAAGTTACTCTTATTTTGTTTTCATGTAGTGCTTATTCTATGTCAATTTTGCTTGGAAATAGTAGGCATCAAGCATTGCATCTGATTATGTTACAAGGGATGGCGGCAATGCTAGTCATTAGATTCCATTAACAAGGTATTTTATGCATATCTATATTTGTTAGTATAAATGAAAATTTCAAGAATTATGATATAGACTATCTATTAATGTGATTAATAAATCATGATTTTTTTTTTTTTTTTTTTTGGGCAGCCCACTGTGTTCTGTAGCATGTATAAGGAGTTTAGCATGGTTTTGGATGAAGATGTGAACATCTCTTTAATGATTGCTACAGGGGGAATGGGCAAAATAAATGTGAAAATGATTTATATATAGTTAGTTAAGCAACGCTTGAAACTATAAGGGAAAGTAGACATCTCGAGTTTTAGAAAATCGAGATCCATTTGCATAAATCTCGAGTTTTAGAAACTCGAGTTTCATGCAAAAAAATTTTTAGTTTTATCGTCTCTATAGTGACGTTTTTAAATCCTATAGTGACGTTTTAAAGCCATATAGCGGCGTTTTTCTGCAAAATTTTTTTATAAGTGTTCAATACCAGGTTCGGGTAGCCCTATAGTGGCGTTTTTATGCCCTATACTGACGTTTTAAAGCCCTATAGCGGCGTTTTTCTGCTAAATTTTTTTATATCTCCATTTTTAAGTCCTATAGTGACGTTTTTAAGCCCTATAGTGACGTTTTCGGAACTCGAGTTTTTAAAACTCGATTTTCTCTTGGATTTTTTTACAATCAAGCCTTAAAAACTTGATTTTTTTCTTGGAACTCGAGTTTTAGACACTCGAGATGCTAGTTTTCAATATTCTTTTCTAACGTGACAACTAACTAAATTTTTTAATATTTATTGTTATTTAGAAAAAAAATTCGATTGCTACAAGTGACATCACTTTGTTTTGTTGTCTCCTTTTTTCGTTATAACTTATCAGTTTATTTACTTATGTGTGTATTGGGTACTTTTTCATTATAACTTATCGCTCAATTGTAACTTCTTTAATATTGGGTATTTTTTTTTCTCCAAATTCACCTTATTTTGTTCTTAAATATAAATTCGTGGACCCTGAAGATGTGCCAGCAATTGCACAACATAGCTGTGACTAATTAATTTTAGCTAACGCGCTTGCATTCAAGGTTTACAACTCCTGATTTAAAAGTATTAGCTTGTTAGTAATTGATAAGGAACTTAGTTTTGATAATAAAATGAAGTAACCCATGTTTTATTCAATTATGAACTCTCATTACAAATATCTCATGGCATGTTGCTAGAGAATTCGCTAATTTATTAAATCATTTCCTTTGCTACCATTTGTAAACTAAAAACAGAATTCACTAATTAAATACAATGCTTATTGTGCAATTTTTAAATAAATTGTAATTGTATAGAATAAATTGAATATATTCATCAACTTAAGTCCTACTACCTATTCAATCTAACACCAGCAGCCTCTCTACCTAATCGGCTAACAATACATTCAAAATGGTTGAGCTGCAAATCATTTTATAAGGTGAACAAGACGTTTAAAATGGTTGAGCTATAAATCACTTTAAGCCCTCATATCTTCTAAGAAAGCAAGTGGTGAAGGAAAAAGGTAGGTGGATACCTTCTTCCATAAAAAAATCTAGACAGAAAACAAGCAGGAGCAACCTAGCATTTTATGACAACGTAATGAAGATATTCCTTGAGAACATGATTAAACTAAGAGGTTGAGGAAAAAAAAAAAAGAAAAAAGAAAAAAAAGAAAGAAAGAGAGAATTTACACTTTACCTCTCTAAACTATATACCAGATCATACTTTGCACCCTAAATTCTTCGAATGCACATTTTGCATCCTAAACTATCACACTTTGCACCCCGGTGTTACTTTTACTATTATGTTTAACGTAATCTTATTGCACATGACAAGCACATGTACCTTGCTTAAGTAGAACAAACTTAAAAAAAAAAAAAAAAAAAAAAAACTCTCCCCTTCACTACAAAACTCCTCTACAATGTCAAAACTCTACTCCCCCTTTTTGTGACGGAATGCCAAAGGACAATCTGCCATCATCAAAAGGAGGTGGTGAGGGTGAACGAAGATGTGCTACGTCGGCACGCAGAGCACGAATCTCGTCAAGCAAGTCCACCAAAATCTGACTATGAGCCGCCTGAACGGTCATGACAGTCTCCAAGGTACGACGAATATCAAAGTCCTCCGAAGGAGGTGGAGGAACATTAGCAGCGGCAGCATCACCAACAAGATCAGGAACATCCTCACCAGTAGGACCTGTAGAAGAAGAAGGAGGAGGTGCATTACCAAAAGGCTCAGACCTAGGGTGTTTAGAGCCAGCTCGAAAATGAGCAGCCCTCTGTCTAAGAAAAGACACACTTATGGGAGCAATCACATGAACGGGTTCAGAGGAAGGGAGACCACCAAGATCAAGATAAAGAAAAATCCTACGAATAAAAATAGGATGAACAAGGGCATGAGAAGAAGATGAACTCCTATAAACTTCGTTCAAAGAACGAAGAAATAAATGGAGAAAATTGATAGGAGCATTTGTCACTAGAGCATACAAAAAGACACAGTGCTCGAGAGGAATGGTGTGAAGATGAGAAATGGGCCAGATAGAATGACAATCTATCCTAAAGAAGAGATAGTGCAACATAGATAGCTTAGTAGAGGTGATCCTAGGATCAGAACCCCACTGGATAGAAGACCTAGTGATGTAAGACATGACATCACTCAATAGAGGAGACTTATCATAAGTGTAGACTGGGTGCTAGACCAAGGGTACCCTTAGAGCATCAGCCACTACCATAGGAGTAATAAAGTACTCTACGCCTCGTATCTAACTCTTTACTAAAGTGTTGGAATCATAGACGCGGATAGAGATGTTCGAGAAGAACTCTCTAATTAGGGTAGCTGGAGGAGGAGGATCAGAAACATCCAGCCCTGACGCTCAAAATTTGCCCTAATGACAGGATCAAGCTCATCTAAAAGAACAAAACGCTCAGTCTAAATCTTTCTCTTAAGGTTCAACTTCTCATAAGTCTCTTGGTTTTTCTCACTCGGAAACTTCTCTCGGTCAAAGGAGGGAGGGGAAGGAGTAGGTGAGGGGACAGACCTATGAGCCCTAGTCTTCTTAGGCATAGTGCTAAGGAAAGGACAAAGACACAAAGAGAAAACCAAAATAACACAAAAACTAAGAGTAGATTGCAAGTTAGCACAAAAAGATATAGAACAAAAATCTATATGATACATGAACAACCACAATGTCATGATGCATGTACTAAAGCAGTAAGCAAAGTTCAAATTAAGTTCAATTGCACAAAATTGGCTTCAGCATAGAGTTTCTAACAAAAACCCTAAAAATTTGAAAAACCACTTGAATGTTTTGAAACAGATTTGATGAATTAAGCATTACATAACACAACACACAGATTATAATGCCTAATTACATCAAAACAACAAGCCAATTTCATCAATTTCAACCTAATTGAACAAAATCCCCAATTCGGATTCAATGCAAGCCTTAGAATTTTAATTTTTCTCAAAACCCAAAATTGATCAAATTAAACTATCAATATCAAGTTTATATCATGTTCTCACAAAAACCCATTGATCAATTTCCCAAAATAAGGTTTGAATCAACAAAAATCCCAAAATATGCAATGTCTGAAAATATCCCTCAAATGCATGGATTTATGCATGAAATCATGAAAGTAAATTCAAAAGGAAGGACAAAAAGGTCTTACTGGTGTTAGAGAACAAAAACCTTGCAAAAATTTTGGAGGAAAACAACAAAAAAATTGCTGTGGAGCCTTGCCGAGTCTGAGAGAGAGAAAAGGTTTGAAAAGTTTTGAAAAAGTCAAGAACAGTATTTTAAAAAACTTGATTTACGATATTCGATTGATCAAAAATCACATTTGATCGATCGAGTCAATCCAAGACTTTTAAAAGAATTGAAGCACATTTTCGATCGATTGAAAAACAGAATCGATTGATCGAAACAGGCAGAGGTTCATAGAAGTTTTTAAGAAGAAACACAGTTTTTGAAGGAACAAACACTTTTTGACACAAACTCCTCAAAGCATTAGAATTGATGAACAAAATGCATGAGTATGAGATGGAATGCTTTTTCAAAAACCCAAGTTTTAATCCCATTTTCTCCAAAGAAAATTTCAGCCATTCTCCCTTTAAGTTCTCAAGCAAAAAAATGTTTTGCATAATACTTAAGATATTTTCAAACTTGGTTGGTCAGACCAAAAACACACACAATAACATGTACAGTGTTTAGCAAAGAGTAACTTGTATAGTGTGTGCAACTAGAAAAAACTTGAGATATATGTGAGGTGATATGTAAATAGAAATCAATCACAAAGTCTACAAAATTCATCACACAGAATTTAAAATAGACTATCATCAAAAGAGTTACATCATATAACTCTCACATCTCCTAGAACATAAGCTTGCAATCATGTAAGTTTCTTGAATTTTGCCTCATTATTATATGAATTGGCATCAAGCCTAATAGTACACACCAATTTTAATTATGTGAAATGACATCAAGCTTAATAGTACACACCAATTTTAAGTATTAAGCAATTAACCGAGGCTACACCTTATGTTCTTTTTGTGCATGTGCTACACTTTCTCGAGCACAAAATCTTATGATGTGCACTAATGTGTTCATGATTGGCTAATGAACAGTGGTGAGATGGTTATTTATGCATTTCTCAAAAGGATCAAGTCCGACAGTAGAATAACATGTGACTTCAAGATTAAGACAAAGTGATAAATACCATAAACATCTTTCCTACACAACATGCACTACAAAGTTTTAACTAGTCAAATGCAATAAATAAGCTCATCAAAGCTAAACAAGGTACACAAGACATGTTATGTGTAAATAAATTGACCAATCTTGTTGATGAGAATCAACAAGCATTCAAGGATCCATTACATGTTCCAGTTGGGCCTATTACTAAAACAAGATCTAAGAAGATCAAAGAAGCACTTAATGGGCTGATTCAAGAGATTTGGGTTGATTCTAATGGAGGACATTCCAAACTTGGCCCAAAGGAAGGTAAAGACGTAATAAATTTAATCCAAGCTATTGAGGATTAATCTAGCTTAATTGGGCGTGATTTATGGCGTGGATTAATGACTGATTGATTTTCCAACTTCATATCAGTTAATAGATATTTTTCCTAGTCTGAAGCATCTAGTTTTGGATCAGATCTACCTTAATTTTAGGCTTTTATGATTTAGAACGTTTTTAGCTATTTTTCTTATTTTGGATCTGCTAATTTAAGACCAAATCAACTTTTATTTAGGGCTTTATTGTTTAGTACGTTTTTTATTTTTTTTTATTTTTTATTTTTTATATTTTTCTATTTTCAGTCATGCCTTATAAATAGCATGCATTCATTGTAATAAGAGATTATTGAATAAAAATCAGAAAAGGTGAGGCTTTGCTCTTCTTTTGGTTCTTCAAGAACTGTGAACTTATCAGGGATTCTTCCTTGTGGCGTTCAAATTTTATACCTTTGGTTCGTGATTCAATTATA
>NW_027069524.1:152164-167164 GCF_002906115.3 Quercus suber | reverse complement strand
ATAATTGACCACCAAAAAAAACTAAAATAAAAATATCCAATTAGATATTATTCGCATTGTAAAAGAAAAATTGCTTTAAAAATATTTGGGGTGTTACAAAAAGTCATCTCAAAAAGTTCTCGGTTTGTTCACAATGCCTTTTCTTGTAGAATGAGCCTCTATTTATACTAAGGCTTCAACAATTATGACTATTTGCGTTTTCCACGTGTTGCTTCCTCATCAGCCTTTAACGTCATATATTGCACTCCTAAATGAAGGCTTGGTAATCTCTTCTAACTGCTTTGAGATAACAAATTCCACATTGCTTGTGTCTATTTGGCAATTACTGCTCAAGGTATCTGCTTGTAACTCCCTAGAGGTAATTAGTCACTCTTTAGTTAATTGCTTTTCACCATATTAGATTAAGGGAAATATTTATTTCACACTACCTCAGGTCATGATTTCAATGCAAAATTTATGTGTTTAATTACTGTTTTGTGCAATAGATGTGCGCTAATATTTTCCCATAGCTTGTCATGTCTTTGGGCATTAAACTTATCCTTCACTTATTCTATCTGGACAACTACATTATTTTCTTCTTTCCGTAGGACCTTTCCTTAGCACACCACATGTACTTAAAATTAATTAATTAATTGGCCTAACAAAATCATGGCATATTTGGTAAGAGGATTTAAGTATTGTTTGGTTTAGGTAAGTTCCAATTAGCTCAACTAGTAAAATTTCTTATGGTTGCGTTGGGTTAAGATAGCTTGACCTCGGTTAATTAATTCAATTACCCAAATTGATTAATTAAGTTCAATTACATGCAAAAAGTGAAGGACCAACAAGTCACCAAAAATACTAAGTACAGTGAAAAATAAATTGAACACGTTAATTTGTTGACCAATGGGGAAAACCTCACAATGTAAAAACCCACTGGGTGATTTTAAGGTTACCACTCCTAAGAATCTACTAATCAACAATCAAGCGATTATAAATATAAGAAATCTTACCAACTACTTTGCCCTATCTCGAAATACTAATCTACAGTTGAACCTTTGCTCCAATACCTAATTGGACTTGATTTTATAGTAGCCTTCTTTCTTTTGATGCACAAACCTCCAATTTGTGACTAACTCTTTGCATGAATCCCAGTACATAACTAATTCTAACAACTTGACCAGATGTTTTTGATTGCAAAGTGTTAGGTTCTAAAGATTTAGGAATTTATGTATTTAGAACTCTAATGTGTAATGTTGGCAAACCATGATCAAAACAATATGTTTAGTCTTGTTTAGGCTTGCTCAAAGTTATATATTTTATGTAAAGTTGGAATCGAGAAGCTGCAGATGCATTGGTGCATTTCGGCCTGGCTCAATCGATCGAAAGAAAGACTCAATCGATCAAATCTCGAGCAGAATGCTTTTCTGCAAAATTTTCCAACTCAGCCCTAACTCATTAAACATTTTGGGTTTTCTATTTTTACCCTAGGTATAAAAGGCAAAACTCTAGCCACGTTTTTGGAGTTACTCCTGTGTTGTTGCTCATACTTTTTGGTTTTGTGTAAATCTCTTGTGAGATCTAGAGGAACTTTCCTTTACACAAAGTTTAGGATTTTCAAGGTAAAGATTATATCAACATCTTGATGATCAACTCAGTTGCTGCCATTGAAGTTTAAAAAATAACAAGCGTGGATGCTTGTAGCTGATTGGAGAATCCAAAGATAGAAGGAGTTTGTAGATTCGGAGTTTGCACGTGGTCGTGTCAGTAAGTTCTACTGGTGGGTAGCATTAAGAAGTCAACGGGGAGCTTGTAAGTCCTTTTGTATGAATTTCGATTCTTTTGCATAGTGGATTCAGGTTTACCTTGAGGATAACTAGGTCAAATCCTCCCCAGGTTTTTACTATGTGGTTTCTTGGGTGATCATATCATTGTGTCTTTTATATTTTCGCTGCTTTATATTCTTGATATGATTGTATATTTGTGATAACCTAGAAGTGTATAATTTGACTAAATTAATCACTTGACTAATTAACTAGGTTAATCTGGTTGGTTTAAGGGGTCTAAAACTGTTCAAGTGGTATCAGAGCGGGTAGCTCTCTTGTTTGAGATTTCTTGATCTCTGAGCTGATCCTTAACCCCTGTTGTCATGAAGCATGGACACTCTCTCGTTGTTCCTCCTCACTTTGATGGGAATAACTATGCTTATTGGAAAGTAAGGATGAAAGCATTCCTGAAATCCATTGATGAGAAGGTTTGGAATTCCATTGAGTACGGATAGGAGAAGCCCACTACTCCTGTGAGTGAGTGGCAAACTTCTTAAAAAGAAGCAGCTGGTTTCAATAGCAAAATTATGAATGCCATCTTTAATGTTGTTTCCATGAAAGAATTTAAGAGAATCTCTAATGTTAAGATTGCTCATACTGCTTGGAAAATCCTCCAGACTGTGCATGAAGGCACAAAGGCAGTTAAGATTAACAAGCTACAGCAATTAACTTCTAGATTTGAAAGTATTAGAATGTCTGATGATGAATCTTTTGATGAATTCTATGCTAAATTGAATGATATTGTTAATTCTGCTTTTAATTTGGGTGAAATCTATGATCAACCTAAAATTGTTAGGAAGGTTCTTAGATCTTTAACTGAAAACTTTAGACCCAAAGTGACTGCCATTACTAAGAGCAAGGATGTGGACTCTATCCCTATTGATGAACTTGTAGGATCTCTTCAGTCCTATGAGTCTGACTTACCCAAAGCTTCCAAATCCAAATCTATGGCTCTTAAGTTAGTTGATGATGTTGAGGTTGGTGGATTTGATGATGAGCTCTCTGCTACAGAGATTGCGTACCTTGCCAAGAACTTTAGAAACTTTCTTAGGAATAACAACAGAAAGGCAAAAGGTACAAACACTGCTAACCTAAAAACTTTAGGAAGAATGATCCCACTAAGGTTAATAACTTTGAAAAACCTAGAGATAAAGTTATTCAATCTTCAAGGGGGGGGGGGGGATTTTTGAATATTAAAGCATTTAAGGGTATTTTTAGGTGATTGTGGAGATGAGCTTAATAAAGTGTGCATTTGATTCTAAATTAAAAAGCCAATTTATTTTTGCTACTATTTATGAGCCTCACTGCACTTTTTGGTACTATTCATGCGTTCCACTGTACTATTTCAGTTAATTTTTACTTTTATTTACAGTATTTTTAGCAAAAAAATTTCAGTTTCAGTAAAATAAGCAAATTCTAAACAAACCAATACAGGAGAAATTTTGAGAGTGAAGTGGCAATTAGATATTAGTCTCCTCATTTTCACGTTAGTCTCCTATCCTCCTACCCCTTGCTTTTGTTTTTGTGCCGCCAACCCACCACTCCCTCTCTATCTTCCTCTCACTGAATCTCTCTTCTTTCTTTTGGCCTTTTGGTTTCTTGCCATGAGATATTCGGCTATCAACTTTCCTCCATGGTTTGTGCCTTCTCCCAACATGATTCTAAGGTAATTTTCCTTGACCCATTTTCTAATCTCCTTGGCTATTTATTTAATCTTTTTGGATGGATCCTTGATGTTATGGGCTTTTGATTTATGTGGAAGTTTGGGGGTTAATTTTTTGAAATATGGTTTCCTTGCATCTTGAAAAGACTTTGGCATATTCAGGTGTGAGTTTGGTGTTAACTATAAATTTGTGCAAGTGATATGAGCATGTGCTTGTTGCATACCAAGTGTTTGATAATTGTCTCTATGAGCTATGAGTTTTGGTTTCTTGATTTGTGGTTGTGGTAACTGTTATATGAGATTGTGAGTTTCATTACTTGTTTTTAATATGCCTTAAGATGTGGTTTTAACATGAATCAAGTCCCAAAGCATTTGGGCTAGTATTAAAAATATAGCAATTTGTATTTGGATTCTAAAGCTGTCAGGGACAGATTTGAGTCAGCATCCATAAGTGATTTTTTAGTAAATTATAGAAAAATTATTTTGAGTTGAAATTTTTATGATACATACTAAACATATAAGAGCTTAGCCCTATTTAATTTCAAGATTTTTGGATAAGCGGACCAAACGGATCTTATAAAAAGGGATGACTTGTTGCAAATTTAATTCGAAAGTATGATTAGAATGCCGAGAGTTTAGCTTCTCAAAAAAAGAAAAAAAGAAAAAGAATGCTGAGACTTTTAAGGAATTTACTCTAAGCTTTGTTGTGTGGTTTAGCTTGTAAGTTCTTATGTGCTTTCTTTGACAAGTGTTTTACTTTGGCTAATTTTATCATGGTTTGGTAGTGACATGCTTTGTATCAAGTTGGTAAATGCCCATTGTTTGCGGTAGGGAAATTAAAGGCTTTGGTTGTGTTATGTCCCTATGAGTTTCTTGTATGCTTGTTTGGTTCTCATTTGGGTAGGGGTACTTGTCTTGGGATGGTCAAGCTAGGCTTTAGGGCCTTAGGTTTGATTTTTGAGGGGATCATTTCCGATTTATGGAGACAAATGTGATAGTGTAATTTGTAGTAGACCTTGTTATTAATAGGCTTGATACTTGCGTTTCTAGGTTCCAAGGTACTTGGTGATGGACCTTGTAACTTGATTGTTTGAATGCAATGCCCGGTTGAGGTAAATTTGGATTGTACTTCCAAGGTAAGTGGCTTCTTAATGATATTTTTGAAAATTAAGCATATTGCATTAAAACGTTGTTTTTGGGAAATTGTTTATGGAAACTATATTTTCCTAAAACTTGTCATGTTGTAACCTTAATGAATATAATTGTTTATGAAAAGCTCTATCGTATTTGATATTGTATATGAGGAAATGCATGATTTGTTAGCATGGAAAAGACAAGCATTTTTTATTTAATTCTTGGGAATGGATTTTGCGGACTTATTGTATTATTTGCAAAATTTAAAGATGCTTTGATATTTGGGAAAATGGATACAAAATCTACTTGACAAGAAATGAGTCCTTTGAGAATCTTGTGAATATTTTAGCTATTTCAAAGGTTTTTGTGAAACTACTTGGAATTGAAATGTGTTTTGATTTCATGTAAACTATGAGTTCTTTATGTTTTTACCCTTGAGCTATGACATGTGTTACCTGATAATTACCTAGCTAAATACTATAGTCTGTATGACAATGGTATCTTAGCACTCGTCTTTGTGATGGTTATTGAGTTTGGCTTTGTGTTGGCGAATTAGTTCCGGCTTTGTGTTGGTAATGAGTTCTAGCTTTGTATCAGCAGATTAGTTCTGGCTTTGTGTCGGCAATGAGTTCCGGCTTTGTGTCGGCAATTGTCATGTGGTTTTGGGATGGATTTATAGTTTTGAAACGGTGTTAATATTGCTCACAATAAATAGTATGTAGTTTCATGTTGAGATATTTTGAGAAATATATAATTATGTAGTTTCACATTGAGATATTTTGAAAAAGCTTTGTGCAATGTTGTTTCAAGCATTCTTGTCATGTCATTACTGATATTGATTTTTTAGAAATTAAATGGAAATTCCCAAATTGAAATATGTTTTGTAAAATACTCATTATCATGAGATTTGCATTTCCCCCACCCTATTAATTATGCTACTTACTGGGCTATAGCTCATCCTACTCTTTCACAGTCTTACAAATTAATTAGCTACACCTCTGGAATTGAGCTTGTTTTATTGGTGGTGATTCGAGTTTTATGCTGAATTGGGAGACTTAAATGATTAATGGTTGGTGATTCAATCTAACTGTTTTTAAGGAAGCAGTAGTTAATTCTATTAGAGGTTGATCTCTCTTGAGGTTTGTTTGCCTAAGAATTTTGTTGAGGTTGCATATTTTGAGAACATTGGAGTTTTAGGTTAAATCTTTTGGTGTTTGGAATATTCATGTAAATTTTTGAGGCATATGATTTGTAGTTCGTATTGTTTATATATGTGTTATAGAGCTCTAATTTATATTGTGGAGAGATCAATATGTTTATTTATTTTATCGTATGTAAAAAGAAGTTTCTCTTGAAGGTTTGGTTTTGCAGGCTTTGAACCCGTTTGGGTTTGGGGCATGACACAAGCTCAATTGGATTTAAGTGTTGGCTTAAGATTAATTCAACATCAATATGTTCCTTGCATTTTTTTTTTCTCTTTTTCAAGGTACAAGCACATTTTGAGCCAAAAAAAAAAAATCAGAAAAAAAAAGCTAAATAAGCTATTTCCAAAAGAATTCTTAAGTTTGCTGGTTTGATATCTAGGTTTATCAATGCTTGCTATCAATTGCGCAAACTTAGGGTTGTAAATTAACCTTAGTAAACGACCCAAGTTTTTGTCCAAAGGTTAATTTAACATCAACAATATTTGGGATTTGAGAAAGTTAGATTATAAAGTGTTGGTCCATTCTAACTGTCCAGTTCTGCTTCCTTTGCTCAAAGGTTAATTTAGCATCATTATTTTGTGTTGAACATGATCTTTGGCTGTATCTTTGGTATAAATGTTTCAACAAACAACTATATTATTGGGTGATAAATTAAAAAATAAAGCTGCTTCCTAGGCACAAGTCTTTGGATGCAACTATAGGTAACATCAATTGGCAGCACTCTTGGCCTTTTTCCTCGTCAGAGAGCTGCTACACCTGATATCAGGCTTAACAGGTTTTATACTGTTAAAATTGCGTGGTATGGTATTTAACCCAAACTAATCGCTAACCCGTGTGATGTATGGGAAAATTTTTAGTAACTATAAGATTTTAGCAAATCAAATGCTTTAAAATTTGAAAATCTTAAAGAACTTACATTAGCACTCATCAATTTGTTTACAAAGCCAATGCTAAATAGATTTACAAATTGCATTCTCATATCCTCTGTCATTTGCAAGGTGACAGGATTCTTTTCATTACGGTTTGCATCCTTCTATCCTTCAAAAGCTTTAAGAAGTGTCATTTGATCACTACATAAGAATGTGTATAAGGTTATACAAAATTCTATCATTATAATCAACATCCTAAAGCTAATATCCAATCTAAAAATGTGTAACCAACAGTTTATTAATAGAATGTGTAATTCACACCAACAGTTTATTAAATAAAATTACAATAATGTGTAACCAACACATTTTAAAATTACAATTTCAGACACAATCACACAAACCCAATATGAAATTCTATTTAAATTGTCTATCGCTTTCATCAAACTATTTGATTAACAGGAATACAAACATCACTTAGTGTAAGTAAAGCCAATAAAAATCACCAAAAAAGGAAAATCATTTTGCTGGAAACATCATAAAGACCAATAAATTGGACAGAAATATAAAATTAAACAAACTCATTTCCAAATATGTATCTATGAATAACTTAAAAATATATAACAACTTTTCTTCTATCTTCATTTAATAAAAAAAAATGATAAGAAACTGTTATTCTAACTTTCATAAATTGCACCTATATCTATTGCTTTCGTCGAATTATTTGATTAACAGGCATACAAACAGCACTTAGTGTAAGTAAAGCCAATAAAAATCACCAAAAAAGGAAAACCATCTTGCTAGAAACATCACTGAGACCAATAAATTAGACAGAAATATAAAATTAAACAAACTCATATACAAACACATATCTATGAAAAACTAAAAAATATATAACAAAATTTTTTTTTTATTATCTTCATTTAATAAAGAAAAATGACAACAAATTGTTATTCTAACTTTCATAAATTGCACTTATATCCTTTTTTATAAGCAAGCAAAAAATGCATAGCTCAAGTTGTAATAACAAAATTGGAAAATTCTTAATGGAAGAAGGTAAGCTGTCTATGAATTCAGTCAAAGATATAAGAGGCAGATGAAAGCAATAATAACACCAATCAATCAATTATCCAACCTATCACACACTATCCTTAAGTTGATCCTAGGCACCTATTTCGAAACCCATGTTATACCCTACCACTCAAGAACTTAAGCGCAATTTGCTGCATGAGCTTGGAACTTTCTATTACATGACAATGATGAAACTACCAATTTTCAATTCTTTCTCCTAAAATAAAACTTTTGCTCCACTGATACCTTAATTTCCCTTCTCAATTGGTTTGGAATTCGAAGAAACAAAAACCTATAGCAAAATGTAATACTAAAAAAAGAGCTAAAATTAATTGGTAATGTGCCAAAAATAGTTAATCAACCTCATGCAATTCATTTATAAGTAATGTAAGTTAAAACAAATAAGTAACTGTACTAAAGAATACATTTGTGTGTATATATACACACACACACACACATTGCACATATATTTTCTTTTACGTTTTCACACATATTTTATAAGAGCCTGGTAAGGCACCTTAACTAATGGTTCATAAGCACTATTTACCAGGTTATAAGCTCAAGAATGTTAAACACAATTCAATGATTTATACATTATAAAATAAATGGAAACTAAATGAAACTCACCAGCATTTTACTTTTCACACTGAAAATCACACCTGCATCAGGAACTACAGTTGGCTTTAAATGCTCCAATAGCCTTGATAGCCACTTGGACATCATTCCAAATTTACTACAAATGGATAATTATTTACAAATCGGCATAGCAATCTAATTAATTCATATAGGTACATTAAAAAAAAAAAAAAAAAAAAACAAAAGAGCATGGCCATTATGATTGATAACTCATTCGGCATAGCAATCTAATTAATTCATATAGGTACATTAAAAAAAAAAAAAAAAAAAAACAAAAGAGCATGGCCATTATGATTGATAACTCAATTGAACATGATCAAATTAAATAGAGTGAAACTCCCTGCATACAAAATCAAGCTCAACTTTTGTGTTATTTGTTGCTAATAACCTACAACCTCCTATTTTTCTTTTTTTCTCTCTCTAGCTTAAGGTTTATGCTGAAAACAGTCCGGCTTGTTTCATTAAAAAATTATTGTGAACTCTCAATATACCTGGGCACTTGATGGATAGGAAAGGAAAATAAAAAGGGATAGAAAACACAGATTTGACAAAGATTTTTCTAGAAATCGAATAATTACTGAATCATACAAAAAGGAATTATGTTAACCCACTTCCACGTATGGCACATAATTCCAAGATCCTACCTATATAAATCAAATTATAACATATGCTTCTTTTCTAACGCTCATCGTGTTCTTCCCAACTCATGACTGAAGTTTATCAACCATATTCATGTCACTTCCGCACTTCTCAAACATCTCCAATCGGTAAAAGTCCTAAATGAAAAATTATGCAACCCACATCTAAATTTGAGTCTGTCTATACAGGCTATGTCTATATGCAGAGCATCATTATATCACTACTATAGAAACTACATAGAAAATAAAAGTAGCACAACCCATAATTAATTAAGCACAAGCACACATTGCTCAAAGGACATACATTTGAACTGCTACAGACAAAGAGCAGGGTATCTTAACCTGAATTATGTGCCTGGGCAATCAAATCCTTATGGGGAGGAGTCAAAATCATGGGCAAACTAATAGTTTGAATTTTACTTGGCCTCTGGAATTTCATCTCAATATATAAACCTTTCAACAGTTCTTTTGACAAATTCAAGTCCTCGAAAGTACTCACTGATGTATACAGGGTATCATTCATAGTAACCTACATCAAATTAACCCCCTAATATATCAAAACCTAAAATTGAAAACTGAATAAAACATATCTATTAGACTCAACTATACATGTGTGTTTTTGTATTCATGTTCCAAGTAACATAATAATAGGAATTAAAACTATAGAACACTATATCTATTACCACATTGTATAAGCATCAAAACAAAAAGTAATATCAATGGTAAAGATTCAAAACCCTAATTAGGATCTCAAACTATATTCAAAATCAATACTTTATTATATTTTAACCAAAAGTAGCAGCAAAGGTATTGAGTTGATCGAAACCCTAATTAGGATTAGGCAAATAAAGAAATTCAAATCTTCGTGATGTGAGAGATTGATGGTACCACAATGATGTGAGCGTTTTGGTGTCGTCGATGGTCAAGGCCTTGATGTTGAGTTCGGCGGCGACTTTGTCCTGTTGCGAAGTTGACGAAGTAGTCGTGTCCTCCAAAGGCTCGTTGTCTTCTTTGCCGTCCCAACGTTTTATCTTCATCTTTGGAACAGGGATTTGCTGTGGTGTCGGAAACGGAGAAACAGTAGCAGCCGTGGTGTATTCTTGAGGCAGTGGTGCTGCAGTGGTGGCGGTGTTAGTGGTGTTAGCCATTGAGAGAGAGAGAGAGAGAGAGAGAGAGAGATAAAAACCTTTTTTGAGAAGGAGAATATATATTCTCATAAACGTAGAGTTTATATATTTAATAAAAAGAAAAAAAAAATCAGATTTAAAAATTAAAAAAAATGTTGACGTGAAAAATTGTGGAGCTAATAGATGTTTCGGTTATATATATATATATATATAGATGATTAAGATCGATCCAAGATTGTTAAAAAGATAGGATTCTAATCCATTAAGTATGTATGACTCAAGATAAGCAAAACACAAATTAAAAAGAAAAAACAAAGGCAAAACTATCTTCTTATTATTAAAAGATAGGCAAGGCAAAACTGTGTTAAACATGAAAATGAAAAAAAAAAAAAAATGTACTCAAACAATGCCTAAACTTGAAGTTTTTAACTATTTTCTTTATTAAAATTTTGCTAGAAGGAGAGTAAAAGACATGAAGATCATCAATCTATAACAGCAAGTTTCTGATACTCTTCGCCAGAGATAGCAGCTTCCATGATAGCAACCGGGTTGATAGCCCCATCATTATCTAAGAACAACTTCATCAAATTTTTTGAATACCCACTCACCAATGCAACCCCTTTCTGCGTCCCAGGCACTGGAGTGGCACGCGAATCCCTCAAATTCCAAAACACAATCTCCGGTATTGCAGACCCATACCCTTTCTCCCTAAACTTCCTCTGTATCGCTTCATAGTCAGTCTCCCACCTATTTGCCGATGCTTGATCAAACTCCATGTCACTAAACACAAACACCCTCTTTATCATCTGATCCTCCTTCAAGTTCCCATTCACAGCCACTTCCAAAATAAGATCAAACACCTTCTGCAAGTCCGTGTTCATTCCCCCCTCCATTCTCCTCACGAAACGCGTCTTCGATACAAGATCATTGCCTCGAATCAAACAAAGCTTAGGGTTTTTACTAAACGTAATAAGCTTCCCTTTCCATGGCTCTTCACTAAGTTCCGAAACCAACACTCCCAATGCAACAGAAACTTCCATAGGCTCCCCACCCATACTTCCAGAGACATCACAAATGGCAAGGCAATTCTTGAACTTCCCCTTCTTTAACAAATCATTCACCATTCTCTTCCATTGTAGCTCTGCCACTTGCCTACCATCTTTGTCATTCAAAGACTTTATGATCTCATGTGGAAGCAACGCTCCGGCTGCGATTGTCGAGTTCCCAGCCTTCACATCTTCCAAATAGCCCTCGAATCGATCTTTATCATGCTTCAAGAACTTCTCTTTATAAAACTTCATAGCCACAGAAGCCACCCTATTGTACTTTATTTCACCCCATCTATTTGCACCAATATAAACCTCAGGGCTCAGGCAACTCCAAAACCTTTCTTAAAGGCACCAACACTTGCTTTCTCAACCTATCTCGAACTCTATATGCGTAATGAGCCTCTTCCACACCTTGGTATTCGACATAAGACTCTCGCGGAAAAACCCTCCTCGCAATGCTTTCGCAAAGCAAAGTCGATCTATCAAACGACGAATCAATCGAAGGACACCACTTCGCCGCTAAGCTAATCTTTCTATACTCCCCAGCGTTCAAGAATTCAACGTCAGCCTTCAAAGACTTGGCGAAAAACTCCGAAACACGGTCGTATAAGAGCTTAAAATCAGGGTCACGCTTGTATCTTTCTAAAACCTTCTTGGCCATAGCCACGTGTTTGGATTTCCTCTCTTCACTTGCTTTCATCTTTGCAAACCGAGCTCTCTCCATGTCATTCAAGACCCTAATCTCTCTGGCCAGGGTTTTTCTATTCCTCGAATATTTTTTACTCCTCGAAATTGTTTTACTACTTCCACGCCTCAAACTCAGTCCTCTACTAACAACAACAACACCACCCGTTTTCTTGCCTTTTCTTTGTTTCCACTCCGCCTTTTGATTCTTCCGCACATCAGAACCTTCAAGAAGCCTATACAAAATCTCAGGCAAGTCTTTTATGTAACCAAAATCAGCAAGAGACCCAATATTACACGCTAATGTTTTGGGGTGGTGTTTATGTAGCCAAAACGCCGCTGTATAAAACCCTTCTTTATCAGTCTTGCCAGTGCCACGTACTCCTCTGAGATTCAAGATGAGTTTGAGCGTGGTCAAGGGGTTGTGGGCCCAAGCCAATTGGAGTCTCTGGGTCAAAGATACGGGTGGGGTATCGGGCACGACATGGAAGAAGAAATCTAGGCATGGGTTGCCAGAAGTGAGAAAGGTTGGCGAGTAGTTCTCTGTGTAACCCATTTGGGGTTTAAAGGTAACGGTGTTGTTGAAGTTTTTGATCACGAGGTCCATGAAAAAATCATTGACTATAGGTTCGGATTGGGATTGAGATTGGTTTTGGGTGTCTTTGTACATCTCTGGGGGACCAAGAAAGGCCATTTCTGATCTGATCTTGATTTTGATGGAGGAAGACTCAAGAGTTAGAACAGAGGCAAAAAATAAGAGATATTTGGATATGAGTCTAATAAAACTGCGGTGAGGGTTTTGGTTCAAGGTTTTGGTTTTGCGTTTTGCGTTTTGCGTTTTACTTTTATAGGACTTATTTCTTGAATCTTGGGTACCACGTTTAAAGTAATGTCAGCATGACACATACTTTGTATGATTGTCCTGGCACCTAGGAAAAGGCGTTACAAATTTAACTTAGACTACTTGCACACCAAGCCACTCCATTAGCTTGAAATTATTATTATTTTTTTAATTTTTAATTAGTTATATATATTTATATTTGAAACTGATTTAGTTACTTAGAGCATTCACATCAACTGTTTCATAAAAAATGCCATTTTAATACACTAAAAGTCAACTTTATTATTTTATCATATTTTTTTACAATATCTCATTTATCAGATGTTTTATTTTTCAATTTTATACATTAAAATAATATTTACTACACATTAAAATAATATATTAACTCCTCCATATCATCATCATCATCAACAAAAACAACAACAACAACAAAAACGGCATAACTACCACTGCCGTAACAACACCGACAACCACCACTGGCACAAACCCACATCCACCAACAACAACTTATTGAAAAAAAAAAAAAAAGCCCAAACTTACATGTGATTGTGAGGCCAAACTCCACGGTAACAGCTAATCTCAATGGCAATGGTCAAGGCGGAGAAAAAAGAAGAGAGAGAGAGAGAGAGAGAGAGAGAGAGAGAGAGAGAGAGAGAGAGAGAGAGAGAGAGATCTGCATCGCACCACAAGTAATAGTACCGCACTGCATTGCATGGTGCAATGTGGTTTACGATTTTATAATAAGAAAACTGCACAAATCGCACCACACAACACCCTCTCTATATATTAATATATTTAATTATTTTTAATATTAAATATATTATTAACAGCTAATAACCCTAGTTTTCAAAAAAAAAAATATATATATATATATATATAGTTTGATAACCCTAGGAAGTGTTGATTAAGAAAGCTAGCCCAAAACAAAGAAAAACTAGCTCAATAGTTTAAAATTTGAACCGAAACAAAGGGAAAAATTAGTTTTGGGTTGAGTAGAAAGAGCCCAAAATTTGAAAAATATACCAACTTCAAATCATTCAAATTGCATCTTATACATCGTACCGCATATGAGACCGCAAAAATGAGGTGCAGTGCGGTTATGGTTTTGGCTAAACTTTAAGCCGCACCGCATCACACCGCACATGTGACCACAAAAATAAGATGCGGTGCAGTTATAATTTTAGCTAAACTGTACTGTAAAGTGCGGTGCTAAAAATTGCCCAAAACCGCACTACACCACGAACACCCCTAGGCATAGGGAAAGTAACTTTTTCTTCTTTATCTTATGATAAGATTTTTTGAAAAATTTTCAGTTTATTGATCACTAACTTTTTCATTTTTATGTTTATCTATGTTCCCTTATATTTGATATCTGTGGCTCAATTGATCCTTTTAATGCTTGGCTTATAAACAAGTTTCTTTCAATAAGAAGTTTTTAATCTCTCTCAAACATTCAAACAAATATGAAGCCAAATCTTTTCAAAATTCCACCATGTGAATGTTTTGTTATTTATTATTAGTTTTGGTTGAATTTTTATTAGTGCAATGGTTATTACATACACACTACTACACACACCATGCACACACATTATTTTTAACTGCAATCGTGTAATAGTATTTTCCATTTTGATTATATTGTTGTTTATATTGTTTTAAAAAAATGTGAAGATATTTAACACTTACTACCTATCTGGTTATAGTGTTTATATTGTTTTAAAAAAATGTGAAAATATTTAATATTTTCTACTTATTTAGTATATTGCAACTAGTAAGAGCATTCTCATCAGGTGTATCAAATGCCAAATACTTAGCATTTGACACACCAAACACCAAAAATCCATCTCATGAGAGGTTTCAAGTGCTATAATTCTTACTACAAGTGCACACTACCGTTCCAAAGATGGAATGGTTCGGATTGAAATGATAAAAAAAATATTGTTTTTTATTTATTTTCTCTTTCATCCTTTATGATTTTCTTTCTTCTCTCTCTTTCATTTTTTCTTCTTCTTTCTTTATCCGCCACTTCATCTCTGTCCCTCTCTTTTCCTCTTTTTTTTCTTCCTTTTTTCTTCTTCTTTCTCCCAAAGCTTCACCTCTCTATTTTTTCTTTTTTCTTTTTCTTTTTTTTTTCTCTCTTTTTTTCCTTTTTTCTTTTTTTTCTATCACTTTCTCTGCGCATCTCTGTCTCTCTCTTTTTCTTTTTTTCTTTTTTTTTTTTTTTTGCTCTCTCTCTCTCTCTCTCTCTCTCTCTCTCTCTCTCTCTCTCTCTCTCTCTCTCTCT
>NW_027069524.1:87024-141052 GCF_002906115.3 Quercus suber | reverse complement strand
CACCCCCCACCCCCTAAATTTTATGGTTTTCAAACTGGGATGAATATTTTGGAAAGAAAATAATAATAAAAAAAACATTTTTATTAAAAAATAAAACTACCACTTATTATCATACAATCTTGAAAAATACTAAAAGTATTACAAATTTTACTACATAAAACACACAAATTGATGTGGCAATAAATGATTTGACTGGTTTCAATCATCACATAATTGAATGTTTATTTATTTATTTTTTTCTGATTTGTAATAGAAATTTTTAATTTTTCTAACATCACTCCACAATTTTGAGCCTTTTATAATGAGATGTAGCCTTTTTGTAAAGGGTGAAATCATTAAAAAAAATCAGGGTTATTAGGCTACGGATCAATTGCCTAGGCATTGAACCGCCATTGGATAGACAGCCTCATTGCATGAGATTAGTTAATTTGATCAAAATTATTTTCAACATAATTTTTAGACTAATTGTTTTAACTCTATTACATTTTTTTTTTCAGAGAAATTAAGGTTTAATTATTTTTCCTGATAAGCATGATGAGATTTAATTCTGCAATATATTCTCTATGAATATCATGGTTACAATTTTTATCATGCACTTAGCTTGTAAAAGGTGTTTGGTTAATTATGAAAAAATTACATTGTACATTACTTTTGAGAGAGAGAGAGAGAGAGAGAGACCTCTAGTACTGAAATCAAAAGGGTGAGATCCTGATCCAAACAAAAAATTGGCCGAAAATCAAAAGGGTGAAATCTAGATCCATACAAAAATTTGAGGCTTCAAAGAAAGAAAGAAAAAAATGAAATTTGAGTAGAGAGAAAAATTGAAACATTAGATAAAATTCAAATCTTGATATGATTATTGAAAATAAAATCTTAACCAATCATAAAGTTGAGTTTGCAATGGTTAAATTTTCCCCTCTTTTTTACAATTATTGACATAATCTATTGTAATTGGAGTATAACAAAAGTAATATTGTTCTAATTACAAGTCAAGTCAGTAATTTTGAAAAACATTGTGTTTCTACTTTCTAGTGTTACTTGGGTTGCTAGCATCAATGTGACATCTTCTCCTAATAACAATCCTTTTAAAAACTATAGTTAGTACATGTATAAAAATATGGATATAGAACTGGACCTAAACCTTACCTTCAAACAAGAAAAGTACCATGTCTACAATACTTTCATAATAAATTGTAATTGGTAAGTAGTTATTGATTTTAGTTTAAATCCACAACTATTTTCGAAATATTAGGGGTATACAAACTTTTGTTTCTCTTCACTAGTGAAAGTTCTCTCTAGAGACTTCTCCTAGGTTGTAAAATTTGCCATCCCTTCTTTTGAAGGCGTCTCTATCACCTTTGGTAACACAATTTTCTTAGGGATTTGTCGGGGTTTTTTCTTTTGGAGTTGTGGGGATACAATACTTCTTCTTTCTTTCTATTTGCTATACTCTTTGTTGCTTCTCTCTTTTGCTTTTTGTTTATCTCTTACCAATCATGGATGACCTAACAACCCAGTGGAAGACTATCTCTTTATCAGCAAGGGAAGGTCATGAGCTCTATTTGACAGGGGAATAAGCTACAATTGAGTATATGATCGTAGCAAATTCTTAACCAAATGACCATTAAATATTGACGCTATTGCAAAATTCTTCACTCCCCTATGGCATTCCACATAGGGTTTTAAGGTAAAAAAATGAAGGTAATCATGTGGTCTTGTTTACTTTTGGAAACAAACTTGAAGTTGATAGAATACTATCGAGTGAACCTTGGTCTTTTGACAAACATCTGATGACAGTTCAACGTTTTAACAAGGATATTGTTCTAAGTGATTCAGATTTTCACTTTGCTACTTTCTGGGTTCAAGTCCATAATATTCTAGCAAGGTATAGAAATCGAGGGGGTGGCAGAACAAATTTGTGGAGCTATCGGAACTATAAGCCGACCACAAGACGACAACTATGGGAATGGGGGTAGCTTTATTCGTGTTCATGTTACCAATGATGTCTCGAAACCTATGTATCGTGGAAGGATAATTTCCCTAGCCAATGGGAGAGCACAATGGGTCTCTTTACGAAAGACTACCAAATATATGCTAATGGTGTGGCTGCCTTACACACAATGATGGAGACTATAACATTTGGATTGACAGTGAAGGCACCCTGGATCCTGATTCCCAAAAATTTGAAGCATGGATGGGGCACTTGCTTACTCGGCCTCCAAGTAAAACATTGTATCAGTACCAAGATTCTACAAACGAAAATCTAGATGCGCCTCTCCTCCAACTCCGACTCAAACCAGTAGTTCACCAAAGATAGGGCAACGCAGTTCAGTTATGGTAAGTCCGAAAGTTGACCACAATTAAAATTCTTTTCCTTGTGGAGGGAAATCTCATCCGGTATCAAAGGTGCAATCAATTCACCATGATTTGGCCAGCTCAATTCCAGATTCTCAGGGTCAAAAGAATAATCAGGATTCTTTCCAAAGCAAACTAGAGGAGATTGATCATGATTTAAGGAAATACGATTTATCAAAGAGCCTATTTTGGGGGACAGCTGCAGATATGAATAAGGAAAAAATTGGATTTGAATTTATGAGTGACCAAGACTCTACTCCTATAGGGCCAAAGACTATCCACCCATATCGAATGTACAGAAACCAAGGAAAGTCCAGCAAGAACCACGATGGAAGAGGGTTATAGCAAATCAAACCCAATTGTGGACATAGTCATGGAGGAATAGCTAGGGTAGAAACAAAGCATGCAGTGTGCAGACGATCATTCAGTGTTACCAAAAAGAAGAGTGGTTTCAGAACATGATAAGGAAAATATTAAGATATTGGCGAAGGCTAGTTTCCAGTCTTGCCACAAGTAACGAGTCTCCTATGTTAGAACTGTCATAGGCTTGAGAACCAACGTACATTGAATCAGCTTGCAGATATAGTGTGGGCAAAAGATCCATCCGTCTTGTTTATAGTTGAAATATGAATGGATGAAGCAAGCCTAACTCGAATTCAAAATAGATTGGATTACAAACAAAAATTTGTGGTACCCAAAAAAAAATAAGGTAGGGGGTTTAGTACTTTTCTAGAAAGATGAATTTAATCTAGAAGAGCAAACTTTTTCAAAGAACCACACTGACACCACGATAAATAAAAATACAGAAGATGAGTGGAGGTTTACGGGGTTTTATGATGAATCGGATATAAGCAAGAGGCATGAATCATGGAATAGATTATGCAGTTTGAAAAATAAAGGTTTTGTGACTTGGATTTGTGTGAGTGACTTCAATGAAATCACCAGATAGTCGGAAAAGAAGGGAGGTAGGGTACGACCTCATAGCCAGATGCAACCATTTCGCGAAGCACTAGATGAGTATGGATTTATGGACATGGGGTTTATAGGGTCGAATTTTACCTGGCATAAACACTTGACAAATTATATAGTGTGGGAATGGCTAGATAGGGCAATGGCTAGAAACAATACAAAATTCCCAAATACAAAGATCTATCTTCTGGATTTCACTATATTAGATCATAAACCTCTATGGATTGTCCCAGAAGTTATGGATGGCAAACAACAACGGCCTTTCCGCTTTGAATAGATGTGGATGTCCAGAAAGACTAGAGGTTTTTCTCCTAGAGGTTTTTCTCCCAAAATTGGCATTTGAACATCAAAGTGCATTTGTGTCTAATACATTGATCTATGATAATATTCTAGTGGCTTTTGAAATATTACACTATATGCGTAATCATAATGCTGGGAAAACAAGTTTTATGGCACTTAAACTTGACATGAGTAAGACCTATGACAAGATCGAATGGAGTTTTATGGAGAAACTCATGGTGAAGATGGGTTTTAATGATAGGTGGGTTAAGCTCATGATGGAGTGCATCACTACAGCAACATATTCCATCTTGATAAATGGGGAGCCACACAGGGACATTAGGTCGACTAAAGGACTTCAAAAAGGCGATCCTCTCTCACCTTACCTATTCCTCTTATGTACAGAAGGTTTACATGGATTGACTAATCATACTACCACACGAGAGGGAAAAAAAAGGTGTCTCTATTTGCAAAAATGGACCTAAACTAACGCATCTTTTGTTCATAGTTAATAGTCTGTTTTTTACATGTCTAATGAAGCTAATGCCAAAAGTTGCTGCATATTCTTTCCCCCTATGAAAGAGCTTCAAGGCAACAATTAAACCGATCAAAGACAAATTTATTTTTCAGCAAATCAACCCTCATGATATGCAAGATTTGATCAAGGAGGCCTTTGCGATGTCGTCATGGGGTTGGGGGGGGGGGGGTGGTTGGAATTTGTTTTGATGCTTTAATTTTTGTAAGTCAAAATATTATACACGATAGATTGTCATTACATGGCTAGACACCAAACAATCTTTATCTCTTTCTTTACACCAAAATTAAAACTTATTATGATCCATCGTCTTATTGAAGATAAAGTAAACCTGATTTTTTAAAAGAATAATAATTTTTATTCATCAAGCATGATTTTCCATTTTTTAAAATTAACTTTAGTTTGATTAGTATTTGTAATTCAAAAAATATATATATTTTTAATTCATCAAGTTAACCTTGGTTTCATTAGTATTAAATAAATTTATTTAATTAATATTTAGATACAAAGACTTTACTTAAAATTATTGCCTTAAACCCCCAACTATCCTTGTGCTCAGCATGAAACTTTCATTGTGATAAAGTCTCTAATGGTTGAATAAAAGATCTGGAGTTCAATCCCTGTCTATACCAAAAACCAATTGGTGTTTTGGTCTAATGATAAAGAGTAATCATTAAAAGCAGATGCCATAGATTGAAACTTTCTCAACAAAATAATATCGATAATTATAGTAAACACATCATTTGATAGTAAGAGTTTTCACCTATGAACCATCACTAAAGCCGCATTTGAAACGCGGCCCAAGGACCTACCTATTTCTTTTTTTTTTCTTTTTAAATCTGAACTTAGGCCCTGTGTAGAAAATTCAGTTCCAGCTTGCCTGAAGCCCCGTTTTATACACGCGGCTTTAAGTTTTGTCTGTAGCCGCGTGTATAAAACGAGGCTCCAGTTTTAGGAAGTGGCCCCGTTTATTAAACGCGGCCTGAAATGGCCCCTAAAGCCGCGTTTAAAAACGCAGCTTCAGGAATTATATAAATACTAAAAACCTTTTCCTCTCCTATCACACACAGCCTCCATCAATCTGAAGCCCGATCTCAGCCCATCACCCTCAATCAGAGCAGATCTTCCTTCGCGAACCCTCATCTCCTCCACCACCATCTCCGCCGACCTCCACCAGATCCCTCCCTCCGACACTCTCTTCCAAACCACTGGTGTCGTTTTGATTCTTTCGATCCCTTCGCAATCACCAAACGCCACCGTGAGTCTCTCTCTCTCTCTCTCTCTCTCAGTATATTTGGTTTCATTTTGTGTGTGTCTGTGTTTTTGGCTTTTTTAGTTCATCATCTTTGCATTTGGGGATATGGGTATTTCAAAAGTCAAAGCTTTTTTTAATTTTTGGTTTTGTTTGAGAGATTAGGGTGCGTGGGTTTTGTTTGAGAGATATCTCACATTGTTTTTTTCTTAAGTTTCAAAATCCAAGCCTAAAAGGGGACCAACTGTTAGCATTGTTTGTAGGGCTTTTGTTTGTTTTTCTCTTCCTCGGGGATTCATTTCTAGGGATGATTCCATTCTGTCGTTTTTAGACTCACTATCTTGTTGTACATAATTCCCTTTGTTGTTTTTTATATATATTTTTTCTGTACATATGTTTTTTGGCTGCTTCGTTCTTCTTTTATGAAGTAGTTTTTTGTTAATAAAATTGTCTTACCTATCCAAAAAAAAGGTAGCATGATCTTAGCCTACCATCAGTGACCTATAGCCTAAGTTTTTTAATAGATCTTTAGTTGAGTAGTGGACAACACAGGTTAATGTATAGCAGGCATATATTATATAAAGAAGAGATAAATTATCATTATTTTTCAAATTTTTTTGTTAATGGGTTTGGTCAAAATTATTTAATTCAGAGTTGATTCTTTTGTGGGTTTGGAGTATGATCCGTCATTGTCTTATGTGGGTCATTTGGAGGGTAAGGAATTTACACACCTTTCGAAGGGAGTGAAAAGTTGATTCATGAGTTGAAGCTTCTTTTCTTCCAAACTTTGTTTTACTGGGCAAATGCTTTGGGTGTTTTTTGTCTACAGTTACAAATTTGAGTTCCCAACTCCAGACGATAGACCTGGCCCTCCAATAATAAGCTTCAGGTTTGCTCAGCTCATGTCGCAAAGTATTGAATTTCTGTTTTAAGTGATAACTCTCTGGGTTGTGAATTGCCTACTATGTAATTAGTCCACATTAAATCCTTTGATTCAATATTGTTGAAGTGTTTTTAATACAATTCCGTTATTTATCAAAAAAATATTGCTAAAGTATTTTAAAGATTAACTTTAGATTATATAGAATGTTTATTGTATAACCTTTGGAGATTGCCGCTTAGTTAGATAAAATTCTTGTTGAATTGTTTTGATGTTTCTCCAATGTTATTGCAGTGATGCATCATTTGGTTATCCTGGAGGGCCCTAACTGTTTAAGAATTTGAATTTTGGAATTGATTTAGACACACGCATTGCAAGTAAGCATGCTAATCCTAATGAATGCTTCTATTTCTTCTCTTGTACCTCATCTATTTATGCGTTTTATGGGTTATTTTAATGGTATTGTTATTATTATTATTTGTGGTGGAAGATGAAAATGCCATTCTGATGGTTCTCTCTCTCCTTTTGGTGACACCTTATCTTTTGGTACATGTAGACATTTTTGTCTGAGTGTGATATAGTTATCTGCTATATTGTTAATTCACATTCCATATTGGTTTTTTGACAAGTTACTCTCTTTGATCGGTTTTCCAATTTGTTATGCAGTGGTTGGCCCAAATGGTGTTGGCAAATCAACTATACTCAAACTAATTTCAGGGGAACTACAACCAAGCATGGGGACTGTTTTCCGTTCTGCTAAGGTACCTTATACTCTTTTTCTTTTATCACCAGTAGTAAATGCCAATCTTAAATTCTACTAACTTCAAGTTACAAATAACATATGACAGCATTACTCATCAAGTGATGGTAATAAATAAATAAAAAGGTCACATATGACAGCATTACTCATCAAGTGATGGATTATGGATGTTTACATGTATCCATAATCCATGTTTCTTTATTAAAGTTTTATTTGATTTGATTTTTGTTATAAACAGTTGTGTTCTTCTAATCTTTATTACATTCTTTGTAAGGCATAGAATACCCTATATTCCTTTCTGCAACTTCTTGCAAGATTGCAGTTAAGTTTATCTACCTACATCTAATGGGGACTAATGTTTTGTTTACAGGTTCGAATTGCTGTTTTTATTGGAAGTGCATTTGCAGCTCCAACCAAGACTATCTTTGGTGCGTCATGCGAGTAAGAAAACTTCCATGCTTGTTAAATTTCATGTTTTATACTGTCTTTTACTAGCGTTGGGCTCTGCTACACTTAATCAACTAAGTTGTGAAGTTGAAAGAAGCTCAATAGGCACTCAGATTGGCTTCAATTTATTTTCATTCTATTTGCATTTTCCCTGTGTCTATTCTTACTTCAATTTAGGAACTATCTCATATTTTTCCTTTAACTTGCAACGTTCCTTGGGAACATAATCTTTATTTAACTTATTTATGATTTTTTATTCTTCAAAAAAAAAAAAATGTATGATTTCAAAAACTTTACTTTTAATAAACCTAGATTTTATTTTTTTAATCTTAATAAAATAATAAAAAATAATTAACCTCAATACTTTTTATTATTTTATTTTTGAGAAGAAGGTAAGTAAAACTCTCCCAAATAAATTCAAATATCAACTACCCAAAGATTTGGACCATGAAGTTACATTTTCCCAGGCCTAGTTGGGCATAGGATAGTTTGGGTTTCAACCTTGCAGCCCAAATCAGCGAGCTTTTGAATGTGTGCGGAATCATTAAAACCCAGTTCACCTAATTATATCTGAAATTGAAGTATGATTTCCAAATAAAAAAGTGGGCCTCACAAACTAGCCCAAACTAATGAGCCAATGGAGACTTTTGGCTATATGACGAAAGGGTTTGTCGGTGTGTTTAATTAAGCAATATGAGGCCCAGCTTGGGCCTAGTGCACCTTTTTTTTTTTTTTTTTTTATTAAATGTTTTCAAGTGTCTTAAGGCCTAAAGGCACAACGAGGAGTGGGAGAGGCTAAAATTTGACTGACAATTACATATTCTCAGCTGTCAAAGAGTAATGTATGGGTTATATTTTGGCAAATTGAGACAGTCCTTTTTATTCTTATAGAGCTCAGAAGCATGTTTGAACCAGAAGATGGTTTCTGGAGGAACTAGAGTTGGCTATAGCCTTGGTTTCTACATTATTGGTAAGCCTAGAATCTTTCACCTTCAATACTTTTTTTCCCCCCCTTTTAAAGGTGTCTGTCTCTATGTGCATTTAAATATGAGTAGTTACATAAGAAATGCATTACTTTTGTTATTACAATTTTTTTAATATAGATGCAATTAGATTTGAAATCTATGGTTTTTGCTTCATGATAATTTCTCTTTATTGTCCACAATATTAAAGGTATCAATGAGTGTTCTTTTTGTTTTGTATATATAAAATGACCTAACCATATAGAGATGCTAGACAAACCACCAAACATATCCTAGTAAGAAATGAATAAGCGCTTGGATTAGGCTTTGATATTGAATTTGAGGTTCTGGCCAGTTAAAATCCACAACAATTGAGGCCCAACTGAGGAAAACAATGTTGCTATAGTGCTAAAACCAGTTCCGTATTGATTTTAATATTTTAAAAGGGTAGGCCCAATTGAAATATTGATAAGCATCCAAATGAGGATTACGGCCCACATGAGGAAATAATGCATAGTTAGAGTGGCTACAAGCCTACAACCACCCTCCGCTTTTGGCATTTGAAACGTGTAACCTAAGGCCATAATCACCAAAAAGATAAAGTAATTAAAAAAACGTGTGGATTTTAATTCAAATTTTCTATGGAAACAATTTATTTTACATTTTTTTTTTTCAATCGGGTTAAGTGACAATTTGTAAGTAGTAGACAATTACTTTTATATAGACATTACTGGCAATATTTTATTTTCCCAACACTCACAACCTGTTATTTTATTAAGTTAAAAAATTTATGAAATGCGAGACAAAATTGAGTCCAATGGAGCTTTGGTTTCGACGCTTGATAGTGCTTTTGATCAACATCAATGTATTGACTAAAAGTCTAGAACTAGATTATGTTATTTAGATAGAAAGAGAGGTGAGGAAGCCTCCTTATAATATTTTAAAATTTTCGTGTACATGCTATATCATCATTCTTTATTATTTTTTAGTTTATTTGTAAAGAAAAAGTATATTATATTAATTGATAACACTGTCAACAAAAAACATTTTAAAGAAAAAGAGTATAATAATGTCAATTATATTGACATTATTAGTACTCTTTATGATTTATCATAAATATTTCTATTATTTTAACATGGTATATGGTCAATTCTTAATAGGCACTAGGCAGAGATCATGTGTTTCATGGACTACTAAGTTTTTTGCAGTTTGCACTCCTCTTTATGAAACAACGTTGTTTCATACAATGCAGCATTTATGTTCAGAACTTAATTCCTTTCAGCAAAAAACAGTTCACTTATTTCTCTCTCTTAACTCTTCAGCTTCTTTCTGTCTCTTAACTCTTCAGTTCTTCTAGCAAAAATTGAACTCTTTCAGCTCCCCTTTCCATCAATATATAAATTTCTCTTCCCTTCTTTTCCCTTTTCTCATTTCTTTTCCTTTCTCTTCCCTCAATTGCAGCCAAAAATAGTGTAAAGATTGATTGGTTTATATATTGATGGATCCACTCTTCCTCTACGAGCTCATGGATAACAACTCCTTCATCAGTGTCTGCATGTAAATAAATATTGCTAACTCTCTCTCTCTCTCTCCCTCTCTCTCTCTCTCTCTCAATATATTTGGTTTCATTTTGTGTGTGTCTGTGTTTTTGGCTTTTTAGTTCATCATCTTTGCATTTGGGGATGTGGGTATTTCAAAAGTCAAAACATTTTTTAATTTTTGGTTTTGTTTGAGAGATTGGGGTGCGTGGGTTTCTGGGATTTGTTTATTGGGGATGTGGGATTTGTTTCTTGGCTATACCTGCTCAGATGAGAATGAAATGCCTTTCTTTGCTGTTTCTTCCTAGCAATCACAAATATCAATTCACTGTTTCTTCATTGCTTAAACCTGCCTTTTTCTTCATCAATTACTTAATAAAATATGGTTAGATAGTCAATTCATAACTTTGGGAACCTCGATCATAGTTATATCAAGGCATCAGAAGTTCAACTTTTTTTTTTTGGTTTATTTTCTTTTATTGCGAATTTGGGATTGATTTTGAGGCTCCTTTTTTGGACCTGTGCTTTAGGTATTCCCAAAGCACTGCTTGGGACTACCTAGTAATTGGTATTGATTAAAAAAAATGGTATTTATTTAGTTTTTTTAAACTATATTCTAACTTGTTTTGGTTATTGATAATATTGTTTGGTGTTTTTTTAGGATTGGTCATTTGGAATAACCTTATTTGCCACACAAACGCCAATTGGAAGACTAATCAGTTTGATGTATGTTTCTACTCTTCTAAATATAATTTGTGAATTGGCATATAATTTGAAATCCTTGTTTTTATTTTTTGTGAATAAAAGTTTTTTTTTTGGGGGGGGGGGGGGGGGAAGAAGTGTGCAGTTTAATCTTGTAGTTGGTTAGCACAAAGAAAAAATGTTTTAGAAAAATGTTCTGGATGGTTTATTGTGTACTGTGATTTGTATTGTAATTGATACCATGAATGGTCACTAGAATCTTCGACTCAACTGCAAACAATCCTACATGGCTAACATAGATGTGAAGTAGAAATAATGTCATTTTAAATTATGCATAGAACTTATAGAAAATTATATTTGGCCATGGAATAGAATTAGCCTTGAGAGTTGAAACCCCTCAAACTTGACCATTAATTGAAATTGAATTCTGTTTCAACTCCCATTCCAAATTGCTTGATTGGTAAATAACATAAATCCTATCCAAGGGGTTTTGTTTGTTGTATGCAACCCCAAAACTTGTTTGGATTGATAAAAACAGAATTGAAATCCTTTTTCATGGCCGTGTCATATTGTCTTTATTTGAGTTTGGTGGTGATTATGTTTGCTTTGTTAAAATTCTTAACTTGCGTTATTGTTATTTATTCAATCGTTTTTGCCCAATACTAGCTGTGGCCATTTTCTACTTCCCTGTTTAGTTGCAACTGTAATGTTTTGATTCCATGAACTTTGCTTTATTTATTGGTTAATGATAGTAGTTTTGCAATTACACATAGGTTTGTAGGGAAGGAACTGTATTTTACTAACTATTCTTCCAACTTGTTAAATCACAGGATTAGCTAATTCTTCACTGATAGAGGAACACCTCCACCTTGCTATTTTGACTGTTTTGGTTTTGTTTTGTTTTGTTTTTTTTTTTTTTTTTTTTTTTTTTTTTTTTAACATCAATTTCAATTTCAATTGGATAGAACTTTGCCATCCAATGGTTTTATGATCAATTGCAAAATGCTCACATTGACTAGCCATACTAATGCGTTTTTATAATTTGCAAAATGCTCACATATTGTCGGTGGAATGCAATTGGATTGTAATTGATATTAATATATAATCTTATAGTTATTGAGATATATAGTCATTCCATGTGCTTTTGGGCTTCGCCTTTTTTTTTTTTTTTGGCTTGGTCGATGAGAGCCATGATCATTCCATATGTCCAATTTATGAAAGAATTTATTTATAGTTAAACATTATCAAGAGATTATAAGTGACGTGTAATAGATAACATTATTAGGGACCATCCATAATATGTACATAAAACTTCGGCAATGTGTGGTGTCATTTTATTAGTGTTTCCAAATAGTTTCCACAAACTAAACCTTACGGAGATCCATGATCCTGTCACCATCTCTTCTCGTTGGTTTTTTATTAGCTGATGGCCACGTTTGGTTGTATTGTTTTTAGAGCTTGGTTGAGTTGGATTGTTTTGCAAAATTTGTCACTTCTGTAAAGTGTAAACTAACCCAACTTACACAATATTTTTTTTAAAAAAATGTCTTTTAAATTTGTTAGATTGATTTATTTGTTATTTGAGTTACAAAAATACATGTTAGTTTTATTTATTTTATTATATTTAGATAAAATTGAACTATTAGGCTTTATTGTGTAAATCAATATCACTTTTTGAACTGACTTTTAATGAACTATTTACTTATCAAAAAATAAAAAGATTATTGAATAATGATCTTAAATGTTTGAATGAAAACCCACCTTTTTTTTATTAGTTTTTAAATCTTGACAAAATGACCTAAACCCAACCTGATCGATCACCCTCACGGATGGGGTTGGGTGAGTTGATTTTCATTATGATGGATTTGATTTGGTTTGATTTTTCTCAACCTAATGAGGTAGGGTTCAGTTCAAATAATAATAGTAGTACTACAATCTCAACCCAATGCAGACTCACTGTTAATAATAATATTTGTTGAATGTCTTTCTCATCCTCCCCCATATCCATATGTCCATATTGTGAATTTAGTGATGCTGCTCAAGTTATTAATCATACCTTGGAATGATTGTAGGGCAGTGTCTTCTATAGATCTGCACGTAAATATTTTGTTCGTTTCATACTTCTCCAGGTTATTGAAAAGGTAACAAGCTTTCAGCTCAAGGAAATTCCTTTAATTTTTAATGATCAGCTCTCATTTTGATTGGTGCTTGTGGTTACAATAACTATTTAAAAGAGCTTATATATAGGAAGTCTACTAACTAGGCAAGAGGGCTAGTTTATTGAATGGATTGTTGACAAAAGGAATTTAATGGTTTATTGAATGGAATGTTGTCTTAGTCTTTTTATTCACCAGGTATTATTTTTAAAATTCTTGTACTTAGGAAAAAAGTTCCATTCTTGAATTCTTGTGTCTGGTTCCATTCTTGCTATGTTGGCCTGTGGAAACTTTTTTTTGTATAGTTTGGTTTTGTAAATGTGTATAATGTTTGTAAACGTATTCACCATTAGCTGTAGAAAGGGAAAAAAAAATTAAAAAAAATCTATAGCCGCGTTTTAAAAACGCGGCTATAGACATATTAAAAAAATATTAAAGGGGTTTTAGCCGCGTTCAAAACGCGGCTATAGGGGAGTCTATGGCCGCACTTTTTAAACACGGCCTAAGAACGGGTCTATGGCCGCATTTTTCAAACGCGGCCATAGACCCCGCTCTTAGGCCGCGTTTGAAAAGTGCGGCCATAGACCCCCTCTGGCCTATAGTCACAGGGTTTGGGCCACATTTGAAAACACGGCCTAAAAAAACGCGACCATAGGCCAAATGGGCCTATGGCCACATTTTTTGGACCTAAGGCCGTGTTTTTCAAACGTGGCATAGACACATCATTTTTGGCAAAGTACCTGTGCCCAACACAAGGAATAAAGTACGTGTTAGATATGTACTTAACAAAAAAATTATTTTTTAAATCTAAATACGGTCCGAACATGTCTTCTCTCTTTCTCAAGGCCACTAGCAACCACAGATCAAAGACCAGTGAATCCAATTGCAGCCATCCCACTGTTCCGCTGAAGAACCACGCGGATAAGTTCCTCTCACTTGCACTCTAGATTGCTTGCATCATGAATTTGGATTTATTTATTTATTATGATGATTGCTTGAAGTGTTTTCTTATGTTTGTTTTTTGAGAAAACATTGGGTCAGGAACTGGCGTAAAAGGTGTGTTTTATGCTAACCAATCCTGACTTGCCACATCACCAATTTTATTTTATTATTATTATTATTATTATTATTATTATTTTCAGCAAGAAAGATTAAGCCTTAAGTCGCTCTTCTCTTCTCTTCTCTCCTCCCTTGATCTCTCCATCTCTGAATTAAACCCATGACCTCCATAACTGGAGCTTCAAAGCTCAACACAAGCCACCAACACCACTGCCATGGCCCAAACTCCAAGGTTCAACCAATAGCTGCCGCTGTGAGCCACCACTAAACTCAACTCCCTTTCTTCTCTACCTAGCAAACCCACACTGCCAACCATTGCCTCTGAAAAAAAAAAAAAAAAAAAAAAAAAATTTTTTTTTTTTTTTTTTTTTTTTTTTCCCTACCCACCAACCACAACTCACTAGCCAGTAACCCACTTAACAACTGCAACACCAACCACCAAAATCACAACCAAATCATAAACTCAAACCCACAATTGCATCAGCCAAGAAAAGAAAAAGAAAAACACCACCCACCGTTGAAATAAAAAATCCACTGCAAACCCATTAAAATCCACACAACCACCGCGACCCACAATGCACAACCAGCGCCACAACTTTGACAAACCCATAATCACACAACCCAACAAACCCATAGATCTCAACCACACAAACCCATACTGGTGGTGGTGGCAATGACAAACCCAATCTAGCCACCAATGGGGTGGCCCCATTTTCCCTCATCTTCTCTCTCTATCTCTATTTCTCTTTATCTTTATATTTTTATGTTGTTATTCTTTGATTTATAGCCAAAAATTTCTCTTTTTAATGTCTGCCTGTTTATGGGTTTGGGGATTTGGTTTCTTTTTGGGGTTTAATGATTTGGAAAAATAAGGGATTTTGATTTGGGTTTGGGGGTGTAAGAAAGAAAGGATTTTTGTTTCAAGTTTTGGGTGTTCAAAAGGTTGGATTTTTGGCTTGGGTGTGGCTATGCTTTTGCGTTGGGATGTTGGTGGCTATGCATTTTTTTTCATCTATGTGTATTGCATTTGCATTCGTAGAAAGCGGTAACGGGAGTGGTGGCTCGTGGCGGTAGCTATTGGTTGAACCATGGAGTTTTGGCCATGGCAATGGTGTTGGTGGCTTGTGTTGAGCTTTGAAGCTCCGGCCATGGAGGTCATGGCTTTGATTCAAAAATGGAGAGATTAGGGGAGGAGAGAAGAGAAGAGAGGCTTAAGGCTTAATCTTTTTTGCTTGAAGAAAAAAAAAAAGTTGGTGACGTGGCAAGTCAAGATTGGCTGGTGTAAAACACACCTTTTACACCAACTCTTGACCCAATGTTTTCTCTTATTTTTTATAGGCTAAATTTCAAAACTCACCCTCTAAGTTTTACTACCTTTCATTTTAATCCTCTAAGTTTGTCATCTATCATTTAAGTTCTCTAAGTTTCAAAACATCCAATTCAAACTTTCGTTATCTTGTTAGTTGTCCTTCACTCTTGCCATTATCTTGTCAAAGAGAGATGATATGTCTACAATATTTTCACAACATTTTTACAACAAATTCTAAGTGACAGGTTGTTACTGGTTATTATTGTTGGGGCAAAAAAGTAATCTTAGTGTTAGGTTTAAATTTGAACCAATAACAACTAACCTATAATTTGTTGTGAAAATATTGTAAAAATGTTATGGACGTAGCACCTCTTCTTGTCAAAACTATGTCATTTTGCCCTTAATTAAAAATTTAATTTTTAATTAAAAAAATTAAAAAGAAAAAAATATTTGATAAACTTAAACCCATCCACCCTCCCGTAAAATTAAAATTCCCAAAACTATTCGAAAAACATTCCAACGTTAACTTTTTAGTGAAAAAAAATCAAATACTCAGCATTTGTTTTTTGAAAAATGTTTTGTACAAACAATATATATACATGTGTGTGTGTGAGAGAGTATTTATTTATTTATAATGTAGCATGTGAATATTTACTTCAAACATTTATTTACAAACAAAGCATGTGGAGTACATATATACATAGCATGTGAGAAAAGTTTACTACATTGCAAAAAATAATATATAGTTAGGCATTTGAGTATTTATTTATTAAATATTTAATAATAGGTTCACCGAATAATTTTGGAGATTTTTTGATATTACGGGGAGGCTGGGTGGGTTCACGTTTACCGAATAGTTTTTCTTTTTAATTTCTATATATTTTTTAGAAAATAAATAATAAAATAAAAATTAAATTAAATTTTTAATTAAGGGAAAAATGACTGTGACAAGATAATGGAAGTCTGAATTGAAGTGTTTTAAAACTTAGAGAACTTAAATGACAAATGACAAACTTAGAGGATTGAAATGAAATATAATAAAACTTAGAGGATAAGTTTTGAAATTTAGCCTTTTTATATTATATATTTACTATTATTTTGTAGAAATATAATAGTTGTGAGTTATATATTTTTTTATTTGTTTTTTAATAATAGTAACTGATTTGGAAGAACTCAAGGTTATTGTTATTAATAATAGTGATTTTTTTGTCGTTATTATTTGATAATAATATAATGTAATGTATGAATATGATATCATGGAAAACATTTACTGACTCTATTTTATTTATTATTAAATTGAATTATTTGTAGGAAAAATAAGTATTGAAAAATTAAAGTAATCTCAGTTTTTATTTTAAAAAACATTTTAATGTGTCACTTTACTTCTTTGCCCTCCATTATTGGCTTCTAAAAAAAAAAATAAGTATGCTTTCAAATAATTTTTTGTTGTTACTTAATTTTAAAACTTAAAATAAACATCAAAATTATGTTAAAAATATACTTAAAATTTGACTTAATTAATTAATTGTTGTATCCTCAACTTGTAACCTAAGGTTTTAAGAACTTGTAACCTAATTTTTTAAGAAATGCTGTATACCATTGCCTCGTATGTTAGTATGACTGCTTTGTAAATTTACCATTTCCCATAATTTTGACCTTCTCATTTGAGAAATTTTCACCTAAAAAGTAAAATGTTGCTTAATTGGACAAAGTCTAACGTCAAATATGTTTGGAGGCATGAACTCCGACTATAAATAGAAAATTGGTATTAATACTTGTATTTCACATGACTTAACTTAACCAACTAAGTGAGTTATGTGCATTGCACATGATGTGATATGTAATTTTCCTATTAGTAATTGGAGCTTAATGCTCCAACATGTTTGGAACTAAATCTTTTTCATTCTATAATTACAATGGGAATGAGAGATTTACATCTTAGATTTATTTACTAAAAATACCACAAGATGCTAACAGATTGAGCTATAAGACTCTTAAAGTTTTTTACCCTTGTGAGATTAAAAAAAAAAATGGTATAAATTTAAATTGACTTTGTGCGTGTCGCTTACTTTGGGTTGGAAATGTTATCCTTGCCGACAAAAGGAACCCCTGAAGATTAACAAATTCCCTTTCAACTTCTTCTTACTTGGCAGTCATGTAGAGTTGGTTGATTTTTATTAGACTTTTAGGGTGAAGAAGATTTGATCGAATCACATACTGGTATGGCATCTTTAAAATACATGATTCAGATGGATCATATTCATAGTCATATACTATAACAGACAAGACAAGCTTGTTTCTCAAATCAAATATAAGACATAAAGGTAATCAAATTCCAATTATGGGAATATTCAAGGAATTAGACTGGAGTACCATGAACAGAATTCCTGCTTCCCATCTTTACCAAATACGATAGCTGTATATATAATCATACACATGAAAATTTTACAAGCAACACTCCTCCAACATACAGCAGCAACAAAGTGTAGCTAAACTGCAAACATGACAAATGAAAAGAAGAATTAAGAAAAATAATAAAAGAGGAACTTCTGTCAGCACCTTAATTTGCATATGAAAGGAAGTATGATCAGGAAAAATTTAAGCCATCAGTAGACTAATTATATTGAAATACAAACATATCTAATTAAGAGGGATTCAAGCTCAACTGGATTTAGTGTTGGTTAATTTCAATTAGTTCTCGGGTCAATATTTTCTATTTAACATGACCCTTAGCTGTTGCAGTTGCCTTATCCAAAGAATTATGCCCCACTCACGGATGAAGTCATGAAGGCGATGAAGGCTTGTCGTGGATAAGGAATGGGCTTCCTCACCATGTCCCTTTCATAGTGTGTTTCAAATACCTAAGTTGGTTAGGTGGATTAATATTTATTATCAAATTTAGGTCAGTAAATAAACCGAGTTATATATTTATGAGAAGTTCAAATTTGGTTCAGGAAAAAAATGGTTTATATTTATTTATTTAGCAAATAAACCAAGTTAAGTTCAACTATTGTACAAGCTAATCTCAAATTAATATAATATTGTGACAGTGATAAATTAGCAAGAATGAGCGTACAAGATCATAAGATATAATAATTCATATAGAAAAAGTCATAAAATATAACTAGTTATTAATTATGAGTATAGTCGTGTGGTGAGACTTAAAATTGTTTATTCAAAATGAATAAATCTTGAGTATATTTGATAAGAAAATAAATAAAGTTTAAATAGTAATATAATTTTTGAAATAAAATGAAATAATTAATCATGAACTTTTAATATTTAACTCAATACTGTTCTAAACTAAATCCGTTTAGAACCCCAAGGAAACAATCTAAAGAAAAAAAAAATCCTTAAACTTCAAGGGAACAATTTATAGACATCCATATTAATTTTGATCTATTTTTTTATTGGCCAGATTTTCAAGCTTCATAATCGGTTCTTCTATCAAGTAATATGCAAAAGCCACAGGCCAACCGCCAATAATCATAAAACGAAAATCACTTAATTAAAGAACAAGATTAGAAATAGAAGGTATAGAGGCACATATATCCTTATCAGTTATCACCCATTAATATCATCAACTCTCGATTATATATCTATAAATACACACACACACACACACACACACACATATATATATATATATGTATATATATCAACAACGCTCTATAAAAATAAAGAGTAAGATAAGTAATAATAATCTCCAAATGGCAACAGGAAGTCACAGAAATATGCAGGCCATGAAATGGCTCTAAATCACATCATGTGCAATGATATAAATTAAAAAAGAAAAAAAGAAAAAAGGTGCAATTAGTAAGGATAGAGTGCACATATATACCAGGCTCCTAGAAATGAGTCATGGTGGTGGTGGTGGTGATGATTTGGCTGGCGAGCGTGCGTAGGTGGAGGTGGTGGGTACCCATCATAGAAGTAGTCTTGATATCCGGGTCGCAGTGGAGGCTGCGGTGGCCCTGGGGGATGAGGATAGTTTGGTGGTGGTGGTGGTCCTGGTGGATATCCTAGCGGTTGAGGCCCTGATTGTATCATCATCACATTAATAACATGAACAAATTAATATACACAACTAAACCAAACCGAATGTTAAGAAAATAAACTAAACTAATAATATAGAGGGAAAAGAAAACAGGAGGAGGAGACCAATCCTTGGAGACCATACTTGCCTGGAGGAGAGTTAGGCTCATGAGAAATATGGTAGTAACTCATTGCTTGCTTGACTAGTGACTACTGGATGAGAATGAGAGTAATGATAAGTAGTATTAAAAGTGAGAGAGGATTATAATTAAGTATATAGCAGGATACTCGTGGCACTGCATGTCTGCATCCATTTGCTTCGTGCACTTGCGGGAATCTCTCGGGAAGCTTCCTTACTGTTCTATAAAGAAGGCATGCATGAGAAGTAATTAACTCAACTGTACTTTTTTTTCCTTTCTCTCTGATGAATAGATTATAGAAGTAACTAACTGTACTTCAAGAACTTCAAGTCTCTGTTTCAGCAAAAAAAAACAGTACTTCAAGTCTTCACCAGTTCAACCCAATTTGAGTGTAAGTACTACGTAGCAAAAAAAAAAAAAAAAAAAACAGATGAATAGATTATAGAAGTAATACTTCAAGTCTCTGTTTCAGCCCAAAAAAAAAAAAAAAAGTACTTCAAGTCTTCAACAGTTCAACCCAATTTAAGTGTTAAGTACTAAGTAGTGGTAAAAAGGGGCCAAACTATGTGATTAGTCATTGGTGATTACCTTGGTCTATCTACCCTCTTCACTTGGGTTCAGGGGCCCAATAGAGTGATTTAACCGACTTTCAACAATAATATCTTTTTGGGCTCCAATTGTTTTTTGTTTTGTTCCCCCCCCCCCCTCTCTCTCTCTCTCTCTCTCTCTCTAGAGGCCGTGTTGATTGGTAAATACCAATTGGTATTCGAGTTTTTTGCCATAAATGAATTAAAAATTAAAGATTTTCTTTAAAGTCGCAAATGTGGAGGTGAAAATTAAAATGAAATTGAAATAGAAAAGGAAAAAAAAAAAAAAAATCTTTTCACGATATAATGAATTATTGAAATTTGAAACTCAAGGTAGAATAGAAATCTGACCAATTTAGAGCCAAGCCCCAAGGTTAATTGAGTAAGAATTCTCATATCTTGATATGGTTCTATAATAGATTGCTAAAAGTCCTACATAAAGTTGGTTAATATAGGAAAGATTAATAAATTTTGGCTTTTCCCAGCTTAGGAGTGCATTAATGCATGTCTTCACTGGCCAAAATGGGAAATTAACCATGATTTTCAAACAATATAATTAGTAGACAATATTTTCAAACTATTTTTTTACTAGCATCTCGAGTTTAAGGGACTCGATTTAGGGCCTATAAATCGAGTCTTTGAGGGTCAGTTTTCATGTTTTGATCAGGTCTGAGTTGGTACTTTTTCCACGTGGCATCCACCTAGAAATCGAGTCTCTAAGACTCGATTTATAAGCACCAACAAAGAACAATAGCATGAAGATAAAAAAGAACAACAGCACCAACAAAACAAAGAAATCAAAGCCAAAAAAAAAAAAGGAAAAAAAGGCTGAAGCGCGAGACCCAAGCCGCACCAAACCAGGCTGAGATCGAGGCCGCAGCGCGACCCAGGCTACGTGAGACCCAGGCTGCACGAGACCTAGACCTCTCTCACTACAACCCATGTTTCTGTTTCTGGTTTTATTTTATTTTATTTTCTTTGATGAACACATATTTTCGGAGTAACTGAGGTCGCTGAAGAACTCAAAAAAGTCGATGGAATCATTGATGTTGTCGTTGTGGTTGTTGTTTTTATTGTAAATGTAATATAGGTGGACGCCACGTGAAAAAAGTGCTAACTCAAACACGATTAGAACATGAAAACCGACCCTCAAAGACTCGATTTATAGTCCAAAATCGAGCCTCTTAGCCTCGAGATGTTAGTAAAAAATATAGTTTGAAAATGTGGTTTACTAATTATAATGTTTGAAAATCAGGGTTAATTTCCCATTTTGGCCATCTCCGCTTCTTTAGAAACTTGGATACAAATCTTTAGTGATAGTACATTAGGTTCTCTAATTAATTCAAACACAAACTTAAGATACAATTTGTGCTTTATTAGTTAATGCAGTCATATATTTGAATTTAATTGAGAACCTAATATACTACGCTTAAGAAATTGTACTTAATCCTAGGCAAAAATATTAACTTCTAACATACTAACACAATCCTAAAGCATTGGATTAATTCATAAAATTATATTCAACATTTCTGGATTCGCAATGCATTTATATGATAGTTTCTGGTAGATAATATTTGACAAAACCCATGTGAGAGCAGAATTAGGGTCCAAAAAAAAGTTTGCAGCAGAGTTTGACAACTTCAAATGTTTTGAGTACCTGTTAGACAAATGAGAGATTTATTGAGCAAACTTTTATGGGCATACATGAATGCAATCAATATTAAAATGGCAATGTAGTAACCGCAAGGTAACATTGAGGTTGGTGCTTTGACAATTTTGGTATTTAGAGAAACAAAATCTTATCTGATGATCAAATTCTTATACCCTATCTGCTTTTCCCATAACATCCTTTCAAGAGTCACCACAGTAGTGATTTACTTTAAGTACATGGATGGTAATATGGTATACAAGTTTGATCACCCAAGTTAATGGCAAACCAATATATACACCATTTAAAGTCAGTATTCCTCCAATTTAATACAAATTGATAATAACTTCTACAAGAACAATCTAGACCCTTTTATTTTCATTGTCAACTCAACAAATGTGAAGGCATTCGATGCCTTTTTCCCCTTCCGACTGCACAAATTATTTTGTAATACATGTTTTGTTGAGCTTTTATGTTTTTCTTTTTGTATGGTAATTTAACATGGAGATCTTAAGATTCAGTCTATAAGCTTCGATTTTCATATTTAAAACCTTTAATAAAAAAATTTAACATTTAGTGTTAGGTGTGTCCTTGATTTATTTTTTCCTAAAGGATATGACAATTTTGAGGGTCTTGCCTTAGTGAGGTTCCATCTCATAAAAAAAGTAAAGAATTTGGCAATCCTTTAAGTAATGATTTTCAAGTCACATGCTCATATCTTTAGATTTTCATTATGGGAAAGATGATATATGTAAATTAACGTCTTTGGCCCAATGGCCTTTAATGTGACTTCTTACTAAATTCAACTATGGATTGGCAAGTGGGTTCCAGTTAGCTCAATTGGTAAAGTCTCTAATGGTTGTATAAGAGATCTGGGTTTCAATCCCCGCCTACACCAAAAACTGATTGGTGTCTTGGTCTGATGATAAAGAACTATCATCAGGAGCGGACGCCATAAGTTGAAAATCTCTCAAAAAAAAAAAAAAAACAACTATGGATTGGCAAAACTAAAGAAGACTGTTATTCCATTAAATGGGCATTTTCATGAGAAGGTCTTTGTAACTTTTTGAGGAAGTTAATAAGAAGTTATTTTATTTTTCAAGGCATGTGAGCTGCACTTTTGGGAGTATCTAAGGAACCATGGAAAAGAAAGAACATTGTTAGGAGCTTGAAAACAACTGTTGTTGCTCTTTGGACCATGATTTAATTAACTTTGCTTTGTCTTGAGGTGAAAAATGAGACTACATCTTACAAAGACACAATCCCTTAGCAAAATGTGCAACCATACAAAGATACATGCATACAAGCATAAACAAATTATTTTTTTATTTATTTGTATGTGAGTTTTTGTTGAAATTATTGCAAATTTAACATGGAAATTGTATATAAACCTATGGTAACTCTCAGGTTATTATCTACCCTTAATTTATTTGTTCATGTGTTCTCTTTGTGAATTATAACAATGTCTCAAAATAGAGATAACATATATCATATTATATCATGATTAAGTTGAAATCAGTTGACATTTTATTTATTTGTAATATATAAAAATAAAAATGTTGAACTTACTCATGCATAGTATGAGTTAGCGACTAGTTCCCACTAAAGACCAAGGAGCTATGATTAGCTTCATTTAATTTTTGTTTGATTTTACCATGTTTTAGTGTAATACTAAAAAAAATATTTTAAAAATCTTCAATCAGTTTGAACAATTTGACCTCTAATATGAAATAATTGAACTTAAATTGGCACTATTAACAATATCTCACTTAGGGCTGTGTATTAAGCTTTAGATTCGGTCAAGTTCGAGTTAATAGTTTTTTCAATATATCTGATACAACCCTACTCACTATGTATATGAATTTATTTTATTACTCTTATATTCAATATTTTTTGTTTGTTTGATTGACTGTGGTATTTTGAGAATTTGAAAATTCTCACTAAAGACCAAGGAGCTGTGATTAGCTTCATTTAATTTTTGTTTGATTTTACCATGTTTTAGTATCATACTAAAAAAAATATATATTTTCAACCAGTTTGAACAATTTGACCTCTAATATGAAATAATTGAACTTAAATTGGCGCTATTAACAATATCTCACATAGGGGTGTGTATCAAACCCACCAACCCAATGAACTCAATTTTGACGTTTGGATTGGTTTTCATAGATTGGGTTAGGTTAAAATTTTATTTTAAGCTTTAGATTTGGTCAAGTTCAAGTTGATAGTTTTTTCAACACATCTTATACAACCCTACTCACTATGTATATAAATTTATTTTATTACTCTTATGTTCAATATTTTTTGTTTGTTTGATTGATTGTGGTATTTTGAGAATTTGAAAATTTGGAATATAATTTAAGCATATTATATGAATTGTAATAATTTATTGAAAAAAGTGTTTAAATAATTGATAAAGACTTAATCTTTTATAAGACGTAAAATATATATGCACAACCCACCAACCTAATCCGATTCATTAGATTGGTTTTCTACACGTGTGATAGGTTGAGTTGCTTGAAAATTTCTCATCCTCTCAAGGTTGGGTTGAAAAAACTCCCCAGTTAAATTCGATCCAATCAATCTATAAACCCATTCTCACCCAACAAAAGGGAGTGTTGTTAGTAGCAATAGGATGATAACCAATCCTCTATTTACGGGGGCAAAAAATAGATCCCTTTGGATAGGGATTTGGTAACAATTCTAGAACCGACAATTTTTAAATGACAAACTGACAATTCCTTGACAGTATATAATGCTCTTTGTGGTAACACCTCACCTCCCTCTTTAGTGGCAGCAGTTGTATTAGGTATTAAGGTCCTGTGTGGCTTTTTACACCATGTGGAATTTTCCCATATCAGTAAACAATGTAATAGACCAGCGCATCTGTTAGCAAAACATGCTATTGGTATTGTTGATTTTATTGCTTGGTTGGAAGAGAACCCTTTGCTTTATTGAGCAATCTCTTCGCCATGATGTATCATTGTTGAACTGAATTGAGTAATAAAGTATTCAACTTTCCTATCAAAATAATAATAATAATAATAATAATAATTGTGGGGCCAGAAAATCGGGTAACCTTAGCCCGCTCCAAGCCAGGCCCAAAAGGCCCATGCCGAGGATTCGTGAGTGGTCCGAGGATGAAAGCGCGAAGACCAACTGCCGAGGATCATATCCGAGGAGTGCTCGTCCTCGGGCATCCGAGACCTCGGGGGAACACGAGGGCCATCCCACCAGAGGACGCTTTAATATCCGAGGAGGAGAGGGCCCAGTGCCACGCGTCGACAACAGGAGAATGACGAAGGAGTAAGCCTAAGGTGAACTGTCACCTCTGTATTGAATGCGCTCACCTAACCCCCCTGGCCGCATTAATGGGGATGTAACCCCTTGGCAGGGCAACATCGATCATGGTAAGCCACTTGAGTACAGATAAGACCCCTGATGGGACGGAAGGTCAGAGAGGAGGCAGATGGATGATCAGCAGAAGGAAAGGAGAAGGATATAAGGAAGGCAAGCAAAGCAATAAAGTGAAGAGAAGGAAAAAAGGGGGCGTGAGCTTGAGGGAGAGGGGTCTCCTCGGACGAGTGCCGAGGAGCTATCTTCAGTTGTAAACTGGGCTCACTCCCCTTCAATGAAAAGGAGGTGATTTGTATCCCGTTGCTAGTCTGTTAGGGCCTAAACCTTCAACTCACTCTCTAAAAATTTATTGTTGGGGAACCTTTACAAAATGAACCCCTACAATAATAATAATAATAATAATAATAAATAAATAAATAAATAAATAAAGGCGTAAATGCACTTTTTACTACTTTTAGCCCCCAAACTAATTAACGCGTGTTATTTTCGTCATTTACGTTAGTCAACCGACAGAAATAGCTCAGGTGGCTACTAGAGGAATTAAAATATTATAAAAAAATGCCACATCAGCATCTAATTTTTTTATAAAAAAATAATTTATCAATTTTAAATAAATAAAAAAAGAAAAAACAGAATTAAAGATAATAAGAACACAAAGAATAGAAAAACAAACCTAGAACCAAACATAAACCCAGAATATTGTAATATTATAATTGATTGCTCAACCACAAACCTAGCTCAACCATACCAACACAAACCCAACTCAATCCCTTTGTTTTTCCCTTTAACCTCCACATCTCATTTTTGTGGATCAAGTGCTGTTCAAGATCTGCATACCCAGAAATTTGAACCACAAACCTATTGATCTCTAACTCGAACACCCACTAATCTCCACCATCCTCTAGATCCCACCATTTCGCTACAAACCCATAAACCCACTGATCTCCAATTCAAAAACCCACAAACCCACCAATCTGCCACAAATCCACAAACCCAGATCTCCAACTTGAAAACCCATTCATCAGAATCATAACCCACAAACCTAAATCAACAAAACTCACAACCCACAAACCCACCATCGGAATACATAACCATCTATCTCAACCTCAATCTTGATCTCCACCACTGAGCAAAGAGATAGAGAGATGAAAGAGAAAGACCCATCAATTTGACAGAGACCCACTGAATTGAGAGAGAAAAACACCGATTTAAGAGAGAAATACATCGATCTGTGAGATAGAATCTAGAGAGGATGAGCTTGAGCTATTTGGGTATGAGTTTGAGTGAATCGAGAGATATAGAGAAGAGGGTCGGTCAGAGAAAGAAAGGAAAAAACCACCGCTGATTGTGGTGGTGGCAGCGGTGATGAGTGAAAGAGGCCAGCCATGGAGTTTGAAAGATATTTGTGAGAGTTTTGGAAGAGAGAGAGAGAGAGAGAGAGGAAGGTTTGAGAATGTTTTGGAAGGGTTGGTTATGGGTTTGTGTTTGAGCTGGGTTTGTGTTAAGCAATCAAGTATTATTACAATATTCTTTTATGATTTTTCTGTAATTGATTTCTGGGTTTGTATGATTTTTTTGGGTTTGTGCTCTTGTGTGTTCTGCCATTTTAGGATTTTGAATTCCTTCTTTTTTTTGTTTGTTTTTGTGTTCTTATTGTTTTTAATTATGTTTTTTTATTATAAAAATTGATAAATTATTTTTTGAAAAAATTAGATGCTGATGTGGCATTTTTTATAATATTTTAATTTCTCCGACAGCCACCTCAGCTATTTCTATCGGTTGACTGACATAAAAGACAAAAATAACACACGTTAATTGGTTTAGGGACTAAAAGTAGTAAAATTAAAATGTAGGGACTAAAATAGAAAAAAATCAAAATTTAGGGACTAAAAGTGCATTTACGTCATAAATAAATCCCCAGGTGGCTTTTTATACAATCCCCAGTTGGCTTTATACATCCAACTCATTAAAATGTCTTTATGTGTCGGTCCATGCTATGCCGCCTACCAAAGAGAAATTAGTAGATCCTTTTAATTTTTTTTTTTTTTTAGAGTTTCAACTTGCGTCTGCTTTTGATTATAGCTATCTATCATTAGACCAAGACACCAATTAGTTTTTGGTGTAGACTAAACCATTTTGCCCATGTAATCGGGTGGTATTTGGTGTAACATGTGCTCTGGAATCTGGATATATATCATTCTAGTATTATTTTAGTGCGATGCAGGGCTTGATGAAAATTCATACGTAAGTTTGCAAATTTTAAAATAATTAAAATTAAATTATTAAATAAATAGTAATAATAAACTATAAAATAAGTAAATAATTTTAATAAAAAAATTTATTTTAAGTTTTGGTTGTTTGGAGTTTAGAGTCTTTAGACTTTATCAGTGTTTATCTATTTTTATATTTTGTGTTAATCTCTTAATATGAGATATGAAAGTTTAATCATTTCTATTTGAGTTATGTTTGATCTATATCTTAGCCAACACAAACAATAATAAATAAAATAGTTCCTCAATACCGATTTTTTTCTTAGTGATAGTTTAATTGAAAAAATCAACACTCACAAATTAAATACAATTACCAAAACTAAAAATCAAAACATACATAAAAGAGTTCAAATTTGAGAATATTAAAAAATAAATAAAAACTTACATAAAAGAATCGAACTTAAATGTGTGTCCATTGTTTTGCTTCTTTATAGTAAACTTCCTTTAGTATAATATCCTGCATGCAAATTCAAAAGAAAAGAACAACAAGTAAGATGAATTTATTAGATTAAAACATAAGTGTAAGTTACATTTTGGAGGAAAAAAAAATTCAACAACATGGGGTTTGTGTTTGGGATTTAATTTTAGGGATGATTTATTAGTTAAGATGGATTGTATATATCGAAAGGCCATGACTGAATTTATATAAAGGTCTAAAAATTTTGATAATAGACTTTTAGTTGGAGTAGATTTTGAATTTCTAAAACTTAGATAATAAAGTTTTATGTAATTTAAATTATTGTTAAATTTTATCTCTTAGTTAAGAGTTTTGTAGCTTAATAACCTAATAAAATATTAATTTAATAAGAAGCAACTTGAAGAAAAAGAACGTGGGTTGTCATATGTTGGATTAAGTTTAGAAATTTTTTATAATAGACTTTTAGTTTGAATAGAATTAAAAATTGTTTTAAATTATTGTTAAATCATGTAACTTGAGAAAAAAAAAATGTGGGTTGTGTGGGATTTAAGTTTAGATTTTTTTTTTTTTTTTTTTTTTTAGCTTAATCTAATGGTATATATGTTTGAAGCACCCTCTTGAAGATTTGAACATCGACCTTTACCTCATACACTCTACAAGCATTTATACTTGTGGAGTGACCATCACATCAATGGTATACGGTGGTAGTTTATAATTTTTAATAATAGACTTATAGGTTGAATAGAATTTAAATTTGTTTTAAATTAGTGTTAAATCTTATCCCTTAGTCAAAATATAGTTTTTTTTTTTTTTTTTAAAGAAAGAAAATGTGGTTTGTTGTGTAGGATTTAAGTTTAGAAGTTTTTTAAAATAGAATTTTAGTTTGAATAGGATTCAAAAAAAATATATAATTAATTTACTAATTAGTGACCTGAACCCACATCCTTCGTTGTACAATAATGAAAATGACATGTATGCCAGAAAAAGAAGTCGCAATTTACCAATTTCATGTCACTCTTTCTCCAAGCACCCGGACCCAGAGCACCTTAGAAGCAATGAAGAGTAGATAGTAGCAGTGAAGATTGTCAAAAACTTTGACACGTTGAGAGTTTTTTTTTTTTTTTTTTTTTTGAGATGAACGATAGAAGACATGTTGAGAGCTGATCGCAAATAGTTATTGGCTTGTTGTCATATTGCTTCCATTTAAATTAAATTACTCAAAAGTATGATCGCAAATAGTTATTGGCTTGTTGTCATATTGCTTCCATTTAAATTAAATTACTCAAAAGTAAGTAATCCATTGATTTTACACTCCAACTGAGTCAAATGACACATATACAAAGATTTCACAGATTTTTTTCCCTCGTCCTAAATGGGACAAGGTTAATTCAACTTAATTGGTGGAAACTGAATGCCAATACCATTCTCAAAGTCAAAAGGAAATTAAAAAACAACAATAAATAATTTCCATGGCTAAATGAAATCTACAATGATAAAAGAGCCACAAGTAGAATGTAAATTACATTCCTTTGTGTACCGTACTGCACCTGGGACTCTTCATAAATTGGAACATGGAAGCAACCATGCCATTCAAGGGAACTGGTAGCTTCCAGGGGTTTCCTCAGATAACAACTGGTCAACAAGCCCAAATGAACCTGAATTTTCAATCCATTGTGACCCATATGCCCCTTCTCGAACATGTCTTTTTTTTGGATACACCCTTCTCGAAAGTTGATCTTGCGAAGGATCTGGATGTGAACCTAATCCACCACACAGCCGATTTTGAACATATGATTTATTTATTGCAAAGCAAATAAGACCGCGTATAGAATATTTCACCAATATAAATATTCCTCTATAAAAACTCAGCCTAATTAGCTAAGGAGGTAACATCTATCAAAACTTTAAAATTAGTGATCTACTTTCCATTCAATCAAACATTGACCATGACAGGCACACCTGAAGAAACACATCCCCATCGACCGGCTTCAACATCACCTCCCAAACCCAAAGAACCTGAGTCCTACAACCCCTTTTGTACATCTACAAACACAGATGAATCACAGCCTCATCATCAACCTCCATTAACAGCAGCAACATCATCATCTTCAACTCCGCCATCAGATGAGGAGACCAAGAAATGGGGTACTCACGTCATGGGAGCACCAGCAGTCCCTACTGTTCACCCTGATAACCAGAAGGCTGCTTTGTGGAGTGCTGCTGACCACCAACAAATTTACCACCAACCTTATATTGTCTACTCTCCTGTGGACAAGCCAACCAATAATCCTTTGGAACCTGTGATTCACATGTTCAATAACTGGAGCAGGAAAGCTGAGACTGTAGCCTGCAACGTCTGGCACCACCGTAAGCTCAATTTCTTAAACTAAGTTTAGTCTTATGTGCTGAATTTTTTTTGTTGGTAGCTTTGATGAAACCCAGACCTCTAAATTTTGATAAAATGTATTAGTCCTAGGGAATCCCAACCTCCAAGTTAGACTAGCTAAGGATTTGTAACTTAATAAATCATGATCACTTTTGATGATGCACAAAAATCGTCATCGTCCACACAAATGCCAATGGGTGTACCTGAAGAACAAAAGAGAAGAACTAATTAGAGAACACCGGTGAGGTGCCAGCCAAAGACCCTATGAAGATTAAGTCAGTGATAGAAAAATCTTCAAGAACTCAAAAGTGCAAAAGTGAGAGAGAATTCACGTACCTCAAAAGGGTTATGGTTTGTTGTTTATATAGTAGTGGAGAGCTAACCCGAGTCCCTTGATACGGGGAATTTCCTTGTAGAGAGAATGGTCCCAAGATACTTGGGATTACCTTCTCATATATAGGAGATTTGATTGTGCGGTAGGATCTTTGATCATGATGCACAAGTAATTTTCATGTATGGACATGATTGGACCCCACACAAGTTCCATGGAAAACCCTAAGGTGATGGGTCGTCGGGATTTGGGGTTGGATCATCAACCTGGATCGGATGGCCCATGGATCGGTCATCCCTTTGGGATCAGTTTAGGTGTAAGGCCGATGATCAGACAAGGAAGGTTCATCATGCAAGGGAGGTTCAGCACGCGAGGAAGGTTCGGCACCCTGTGTCGATCAATCAAAAAATTATCCTCATCAATTTTTTTTTATTAATTGTCAACATATATATTTATACAAGATCATCTTCCAATTAGATAAAAGATCAATATTCACTTCCTATACTGTATCAATAAAAATCATAATTCATTCTATCAAAAACTAATCTAACTAATTCTAATGCAAACTAATTTATTTGAATCAATAAAATATATCCCTATCATTATTTATCCAATACTCTTCAAAATAAGTTAAGACTCGCAACATTTAGTCATCTTAAACTAGTGTGTATATGTTTAAAAAGGTAACCATGATTGGCTAGCACAGCTGATAAAATAGATGATTGCATAGTTTAGCAAAGTAACAATCAAAAAGAAAAATGTTCTAACTTTGAGGGCAGCATAATTGGCTGGGTACCACACCTATGAAGCAGAAATAGTCTTACATTCCCGCTCTCCTTATAGCCAAATACTTAATCAAAGACAAGATGAAAAAGGTTGTGTGGTTAATATGTATCTCCATCTAAATTGCAGTTAAAACTGGGCCATCTGTATCGGAAGCTGCATGGGGGAAGGTTAACCTGACAGCCAAAGCAATAACAGAAGGTGGATTTGAGTCTCTCTTTAAGCATACTTTTGCAACTAATCCGAATGAGAAGCTAAAGAAGACATTTGCTTGTTACCTTTCCACGTCTACTGGCCCAGTAGCTGGAACACTCTATCTGTCAACAGCTCATGTGGCTTTCTGCAGTGATCGCCCCTTGTCTTTCACTGCTCCATCAGGACAAGAAGCTTGGAGCTATTACAAGGTAATAGACAGATATCAACATTTTTTGAAATAAGTTGTAGAGATTAAAATGATCGTTAACGCTAATCTCCATTGAATAGTGAACAAAATAGAACACCGCCTTAGTCCCAAAATTTTGGGCTAGGCTAGTGAAGAAAATAGAAGATTGAAAACAAAATGAATCAATACAATTGGCAATTGTTCCAATAGAGCCAACTGTTAGCCAAAGTATTTTGAGGGTTAGCTTACAACTTCCTTCCTCATATCAAGTCGCTATATGATCAAGAACTGTCAATAGAATAATGACATTAACATATGTCTACTATGCAGTGATATATCTAACTACATAATATCCTTATTCATTCAATGACATACATTTCTTGAACAGGTTATGATACCATTGGAAAATATAGGCACAATCAACCCTGTGATCATGAGAGAAAATCCACCAGAGAAGTACATTCAGATTGTTACTATTGATGGTCATGACTTCTGGTTCATGGGTTTTGTTAATTTCGAGAAAGCATTGCATCACCTCTTAAGCAGTGTGTCAGATTTCAGAGCAGCACAGGCAGTTTTGGATGGCAGATAATTGCATTCCTTGTTGGATCCTTTGTCCTCTTCAAAATTTTGATGTTGTTCTGTTTGTTATTGCTTTCTGTTTGCATGGATGTATAAAAGGCAACAGTTTGTCTGCCTTATTTTTGTGATTCACATCTGCCCTTTTCATTTATTGTTTTTGTATGTTTGTCTATGTATATATTGTTTGTTCCAAACTATACATTTTTTACATGCTTTTGTGCCTGGCTGTATATTATTGTTTTATTGTTTGATTGTTGGAGATTTGGACTTCTTTTGCATGCAAATTCCAATACAATAAAAGTAAAACTACAACCTTTTCTGCATAAAAACACATACTCCAAACAGGAAAAAAAAATTTCAAAGTTGTACTATTCCCCACAGATTAAACATCATGAATGCAAAGAAGGGTTAATGTTTGCTCCAATTTATAAAAATTTGATTATTCATATAAGTTTCCAAATGATATAAAGGGTGGTCATATTAGAAGCCAGAACACATCTGAAGGTTAGTTAATAATCTACCAAAATATGTAGCCAGAGAGCATCAGTGACCAATTTACTATTAGTCGGTACAAGACAGCTAGAATTGCAGAGAGATATTGGAGTGGCAAACATTGTCTCTACGCCATCACTTTAAAACTGTTCAAATTACTTTTAAGATTACTTAGCCATATACTCTTACATGGCTAAGAGCAGCATAAGAGAGGAGTTATTACACCAGCATCAAAAAGGCTTCTGAGTTTTGACAATGTCAAACTCAATTTACACTGTCTCATATTTCAGAGATTCATGTTTTAAGCTCATAAGATGAACATGGATGCCCTTGGTTCTCCAATATCAACTCATGGATGACAAGCAGATTGAGACATCTTATAGTTCAATTAAATTAATCTTTAGGGTACTACCAAATGACTCTTCAAAGGATTTTCACAGCATCAACTGACCTAATTCGAGGATTCTGGATACCATTCATCTAATCTTCAAGTTTTCTGATTTCAAATAGATAAGAAATTAAACTTTACCTCCATACACAAAAAGCATGTCGAATGGCCAAATAACTGGCTGAGCAGTCATTTAAATACACTGAAGTTTCCAGGTTGATCATACATGTGATGACATAACACTGATAAGATACAAAATTCAGCATCATACTAGGTGTTAATGCATGAAAGAAGAGAAGAGAACATCAGTACCTTTTTACATGCCTAGCTGAAGCAAGCAAGAAGATAAATCATAGCACAAACTCAGAACATTGGAGTTCCTCTCTGTCAAAGATCCTGCGGAGAAGAACTGCACTATGACGCATATAATAGTTCTATATGTCTCAGCTATTGGACTTTGTTTCTTTTGAGAATAGACAAGATTACAGAGGCAAGCAAGGAATAGCAAAGCTATTCATCACTTAAAAGGCAATAATGAAATAGAGTTACCAAAACGCATTGGAAGCAGAGGTCAGGAAACTTTTGTTCTAAGATTGCTGAGACATGCTGAAAGGTAATGCATAATGAAGAAAAACTCAGGAGGCAGAATCAAATGAATTCTTTAAAAAATGAACTAGGTTAGCTGTATGCCATGTTGTATATTGGTTAACATCTAAATTAAGACCAATGCACCAAAATTTTCACTCACACATTAATTACATTGGTGGAGGAACTATAAACATTTGAAGACATGGAATATTATTTGGAAGTATTGATCTCAAACATTGATGCTGGCTAGCTCCTGCCTCCTGAAAACTACTAAAAAAAATTGAGCGCTACACCCATTTATTTTCTTGATTTCATGTATCACAGGAATCCAAGTTACTGTTTTAGAATAAAGCATGTTAGGGGAAAGCAAAGATCATGAAATAAGCTGTTTACATGATTCATACTATACCACTTTCACTATCAATGGAAAAAATTACAAGGACAGAGGAACTTAATGGCTCAAATACATACTCGATCCTGTTTTCACCTCAGCAAACCCACAACAATTGCTCCACTCTAGTACAAAATATATCAGGCAAAACCTTCTCTTGATGCTACTTTAAACTGTTAATCTAGATAAGGTAGCCAAATATAGTGTTAGCATAAGCATTATAGAATGTTCCCTTTATTCTTGCTAATGAGTGGTGAAAATAAAAATTGTTACAAACTTTCATTACAAATCGAGTAATGTATTGATTTGCAAGCAGTGTATTAATTTTCTGGCAACTCTGTTCTTTTCTGTATTTTGGTTCAAAGAAATCAGATGAATAAGCCTTTCTTTGAAGGAAACCCAAACCTTCCAAGTTAGACTAACTAAAAATTTGTAATTTGGGAAACTCTGACTATCTTTATTCATTGTCCACAACTGAATTTGTACAAAATTGATCTTCAACTAAGGGGAAAATCAACTTCCAATAATCTATCAATAAAACTCATCATAACTTATCTTAATCCAAATTAACTTAGTTGATGCTTGGATTTATCAGAAAATCATTTCAATTGGCTAGAATCAGTTACTTAAATAAAACTAGATTTTGTAGAATCATATTGAATATTGGACAATACCTTTCATACCTTGCTAAAAACTGACCTCTTTTTTACCAACCACACATTGTCTAACCAAATCAAATTCTCTCTCGAATCCAAATTAACTTATTTGAATCTATCGTAAAAAATTTCTATTCTAATCTAACTTATTTGAATCAAGCATACAAACTACAAACAGTTGTCATTTCTTTTAGTAAGTAATGAAAACTTTATTGAAAACAAAGCAAACCCAAGTACATAGGGAATGTACTATGGGGTTAATACAATCAAGATCTCACATAAGACAAATGACTTCCTTCTAAGAAAAAACTTCTTTCAGCTCCTTAAAAATCTATAGTTAATCCACAATTTATTCATAGGGGCATCTAGATCATTTAGAATAGCATTTTTTGAACAATATTAATTTTGTAAGGGATTTGAAAACTTTCAAGAATGGGATCCATTATTCTCAACAATTGGCAATCAAAACATCACAACCTATCAATGTAAGTAAATAAATATTGATTGAAACTCCTTGGATCATTAGTTGAAACCATCACTGGATCTTCAAAACTAAATGATTCTGGTGATACTTTCTCATCATTAAGCATTCAATGAACTTCAAGTTTTGATCAGTCTACAATTCCAACTTGTGGGATCTTCCATTGTGTTAAAACGAGGGAAGCCCAATATTACCATTTTAGGGAAGTATGAAAATGGTTGGGTGATCTCGAGTTGTTTCTTCATTTGCACTTACTTGACCTCCAATGTTGTTGTTGTTGTTAAGTATAGGAGTTCTCTCCTTACACAAAAAAACACAATAGTTGGTGAGCTGGTCAAAGCCTGCATTCAAGGCCATGAACTTCTCTTTCATATCCTTGAATATTTTCATTTGACTAGCAGCTAAAGAATTCATTGCATTCTCCAACCATCCCAGCCATCGCTCCTCCAAGCCTGGCTTTAATGTCATTTTTTATGAGGCTAACATAACGGATCGAGCAATGAATCGGTTTATGGCTGGTGGGTCAATTTCCTTGACTATTCTCTACTTATTTTTCTCTATTTTGGTTAAGAGAGATAAGTAGAGAGAGGTTTGCTTTGAGGAACCCAGACCTCAAAGTTAGACTAGCTAACAATTTATAATTTGGGAATCATGCCTCATCTTCATTCACTGTCCACGTTTGAATGTATAAAAGACTGATTTCCAAGTAAAGTTAAAACAAATCATTAACAAGACCAATTTCCTATAATCTATCAATAAAACAAATCATAATGCATTGTAATCCAAATTAACTTATTTAAATCTACCATAACAGGCTTCTAATCTAAAACAACTTGTTTGAATCAACCATAAAAACTAATAATAATAAAAAAATTTATAAGTAAAAACATTGTGATGAAAGGGATTCTTCTTAAACTCTATGTTTCATTAACATGTAAAAAAGACCACCACTAGAATAACAATATTCACAATTGCAAGACATGAATGGTTGGCCGTGTCTGTAAATTCATTTTTATATGGAGGGATGTGAAAGAAATTTTATTTTCTTGATACTGGCATTTTTTTTTTTTTTTTTTTTGGGGTTCTAGTACAGCGTAGTGCAACTAAGTAAGTACGAGTTGGCATTTCCTCAAACACTTTGTAGGCGGTACGTGAAAAATCAGTCTGACAAAATTATATGAGACATGCAATATTCTACGATCATTTTGGCCAAAGGCTATGAGTTATGACTTCTGAGCAAAAAGGGAAAGCAGAGATCTTGCCTTGAGAGTATAAAACTTGAGATTGGGGGCATTCTGGAAGCAATCAACCATTACAGGTTAAAGGCTTTCGCTTCAGGAATCAGGATAAGGAAAGCGTTGCAATCATCAAAACTCAAGAATGGGGACCTTGGGCCCAGCTCATGAGCCCAATCCTAATCCGACCACTTCGTTAGCCCACTTAACTCTTTCGTTCGGCTTTTTCTTTTTTCTTTTTTTGAGGAAATCTTTCATTTGGGATATAGGTTAGTAAGTTTATGAAGTGATATGCAATCTAATTATAAACTTTCTCGCCTTCAAAAAAAAAAAATTATAAACTTTCTCGCTTGTTTTTTTTTTTTTGGTTAGATCTAATAGAATTTCAAATCTATCGCGTAAGTTGACAACAAATAATAACAAATAAATAAAAAAACCATGACCCCGGCCAAAAATAAAAACCCCATAACCTTTTTTTTTTTTTTAAGCTAACATACACAATTCACTCTTGAGGTTTAGGTTAATACTAAGTGTTACAAAAGCTTTTCAAAAATATCCAATTTGTTCCCTATGCACAAATGCCACTTAACATTCTATGAAAAATATGTGCAAGAGGGTATCTAGGTAACCAATAGTAAATATATATTATGAAAAATATGTGCAAGAGGGTATCTAGGTAACCAATAGTAAATATATATTAGGCCGAGATGGGATATGCATGACTAGGCTAACTTGACATTGCTTGAGACCTAAATGTTGTGACTTCAATAATGTTCCCAAGTGTAGGATTGTAGTGAAATAATAATTCAGTAAATCCAAGGTTGAATTCACAAGGAATGAAGTTGATTATCAATTTAAAAGATAAAATAAAATATAATTGAAAAGATATTAAGATTTGGTTGGTAAAGTAAATTAAATTGAGGAAAACAATAATATCTTAAAACACTCAAATTTAGGGATTCATACACAATATCTATTGCTAGTTCTAACAATATGATTTTTTTAACTCAACTAGAATTCATATGAAGGATGATTATAGTTGATTGATTTAGCAATAAGAACATAAGAGAATTAATTTTCTAAAGCTAGTTCTATGAATTTGATTAATTGTAGGCAAGACAAAACTAGTGAATTGATTCACGGGGAATCCTAAGTGTTTAATGTGCCCAAGGTCTATGTTAATTTAAATAACTATAAAAAATAAACCACTTTTCTACATAGGAAATTATTCAAAACACAAAACTTAAGCATCAAAATTCTCAAAATATTGTTAAGAACATACCAATAGAATGTTGGATTTCACCCCCTTACCTTAGCAAGGTTTCTAGTAAGTCATTACATTAAAGAAAACTCTAAGAAAAACCTAATTTTATTCGAAGGATGCTCTCCCTTGAAGTTGACGTAAAGAGCCTTTAAATAGGCCAAGAAATCCTATTATAGGGAGAATTTTCATTCAGAAAAAACCTCTAATTTTCAAGCTCCACCTAACCACCTATTTTAACCCCTTATTTTGTCAAAATTGGATTTTTCATAAATCACAAAGTTTTAGCCCTCCGAGTTATCTTCTAGCCCAACTTGAATCATTGCAATCTAATATTTGAGCTAATATTTGAGTAGAAAGTTATGCTTAAAATAGTTAGGCTTGTGCAAGTTAGAATTTTAATCCAAGTTTGACTTGGATTTAGTGTATTTTCTCTAATTCCTTACTCCATTTTGACTCAAATTTAATTGAATGACCTTCTTTAACTTCATTATGGTTATCATCAAAATTTAGTCCATTAGCCTTCTTTATTACGCATATTTGCTTGTGCCTTTCTTGGTAAAACTTACTATAATCAATTCCAACCTCCTACAAAAGACATATTCATGCATATTAAAATTTATTTTAATCACAAATTAATTATTTAGTGTTATTTCAAAATCAAATATAAAATGCTAGCATTAACACAAAATAAGTATAACAATGCTCTTTAATAATGATCTAAATATGCAAAATTAAGCTATTATCATTAAACGTGACAATTTTAAGTAAATTTTTTTTAAGATTTAGAGATCAATTAAATAAAATTTATTTAAAATATTTTATTATAAATTTTTTATTCAAAATCTAATTTTTTTTCTTTTTGAGATGTAAAAAAATTACTAATGAAATTTTTATATTTAGGTTTTGTTAATATGTCATTCTCAAATGATGGTATGGTTGATCCATTTTTTCTTCTTATGATATAATCTTAAATAGGATTATATTAATTTCAATTTTGAATTTTTTTAGAAATAACTATAACATGTATTGTTTATAAAGTTTTATAAACAATATATGTATTTGAAAAGAAAAAAAAAATTAGTCTTTTTATATAATCCATAATTGTTATATTATATGTATAAACATCATTGTAAATATTTCCATTGTTATATTTGTTTACTTATTTATTTATTTTTTGGAGATAATTACAACATGCTAGTAACCTTGTAGAGCAAATCCTTTCTCCTTTAGACTTCCATGCACCTTGTACATGGAAATGTGTCAATTCAGTTATAAGGTCCTTGGCATTTTTATTTTTTATTATTTCATTATCTTCTAACTCTTTTTTATGAATTTATTCATTTTATGATATTTTCATCTAAATTTTCTATCAAATTTTTTTAAAAAAAAAACAAAAAAAAACTAAAGTACATTTTTGCTCTTAAAGTTTGAAGTTGTTTTCATTTTAGCCACTTACGTTTTAAAATTTTCATTTTGGTCTTTCATGTTTGCTTCCGTTTTCATATTAGCTATGCTATCATTTTTCGTTAGTAATCTAATAAAACTTAGTATTATATGGGTGATATGTTTTAATATATGCGACTTATTTGGCACTTAATGATCAAATTACTAACAGAAATGGATGACAAAGTCAATATGAAAAAAAAAAAAAAAATCAAATATAAATGATTTAAGTAAAAATTTCAAAATGTGAGGGACCAAAACAAAAACAACCACAAACTTTAAAAGACAAACGTGTACTTTCATCATTTGTTTTTATTTTGTATATTGCTGGTAACAAATTTATTTAGAGATCTTATTTAAGATTTAATTAATTATTTGAGATTTAATTACCAAACCAAGATTACTTTCTTAAAAAGAATTAAATATCATGATTCATAAATAAAATTTAACAAAAAAACGTGAAATTTTATGATTTCTTAACAAAAAAAGAGTTTTATTTTACGATGGGTAAGGTAATGCATGGAGAAGTCAAGCTAAAATCCAATTTTTTAATTTTAATTCATGTTGAGAGAGGTGACTAATGTTGAGAACCTACCGTATGGAAAACTGGCTTACAAAAATTGAAATATCGAGTCATTTGAGAATTTGATTTTTAATGATGATTTGACATACAATTTTCTTTTATGTTTTTTGGTTAAAATAATTTAGGATTTCAACTGGGTTGATTTAACATTAGCCTTTGAGATTTTGGAGGTGGATGAGAGAGCGCAACAAACATATGCTTTTATTATTATTCCATAAATATTCACAAATTTGGAGTCTTTTCGTTATAGGACCCTAACCAATAAGGTGCTAGTCCTAGAGTCGGCCATACTTATACCACTAATGAAATTTGGGTAATGAAATTACACCCTATGTTCTTCCGAAGTCATGTATGTCAAGTTGTTGTCAACGGATTTGATAACAAAACTTGAGGGTCATATATATATATATATATATATATTTACCAAAGCCTAGACCCAGAGTCCTCTTTTGGATCTTGGCTAAATTTGAAATGGTCCATGATGATCTACATCTACTAACACTCACTGTGGACCAGAAGAATTGTTTTACTCAAAAGGTGTATCCAAACAATGGGAATACAAATCAAGCATAGAAATGTAGGGCCATCAAAATTTACCAATTGGAGATGGTGTGGAATAAAGTTTCACAACTAAAGTAAGGAGAGATCAGAAAGCCTGCATGTATGGACATTGATGTGTAGACTGTAGAGCTGTTAAAACTTAAAAAGATGCAAAAGGGGAGAAAGACACAAGAACTCAAGGATAGAGAAATAGACAAAGTGAGATTCCCAAATGAGAATCGTTTGAATTGTGTGAAGAATATAAATGTAGGGTAAATATATAGGGTTCGCAGGTCCTTATCTTTGCTCCCACTTACCAGCATCAGTACTCACTCACTTTCTTCCTTAATTTGTCTTTGACCAATTGATTGAGAGAGAGATATCATACAACACAAAGAACGAGAGGCTTTTTCCCTGTGCCAATGCACTCCTTTCTCTACACTCTTGACTCTACTACAGTCTCCATCCATCTCTTTCGTATTTAAGTGCACTGCACTCTCTAGCTATACCCCTCAAGGCTTAGATTCCTCTCTGACAACAAACAAGTAAAGAAAAGGGAAAAGGTTCCTTTGTTTTCTCCACGGTCGAGTCCAGCTATGGGCTACCTACCCCTCACTTTGGACCATCTTCTTCTTTTGTACCAACAGCCATGTCCTTCTTTCTCTCTCTCTTTTTGAAGACGAATCTTTTAGGACGAAGGGCCTCACCTCCACAGTGCTACAACTGTACCATGTCTCACTCTTTCGCATGCAGAACTTCAATTATAGTCCCCAGCTTCATATTGTCAAATGTCAATTTACCTCTCTCTCTCTCCAACTTTCTGCATTATGCTGACAATTGTTTGATTTATATATATATATATATATAAAACTTCTACGATTAATAAATAAAAATAAAGAGTAGTATTTATTACACACAAATTATTTTATACACTTAAAAAATAATTAAAAATGTGCAATTTTACATGCTAAAAAAAAAAATTAAAACTGTAGGATTTTTTTTTTTTTTTTTTTGAGAAGCTAAAAACTGTAGGATTTCTAATTTAGAAATCATTACACACACTTGAAAAAAAATTAAAACCGTGAGATTTCTAATATAGAAATTATGACTTTATGATTTCAAGTTGTTTTTTTTTTAAATGTGCATAAAATTGTGTAAAAAATGTGTACAACAAAAAATTTCCCGAAAATGAAAAAGGACTTGGATTTATACACTATTCACTCATTTCAGTGGAATTGGCAAAACTTTCCTGAGATGGTAAAAGATAGTAATACTAATAGTACTTAAATCCTAGCCACTGACCACATCACTCGTCCTTCCCGAAGCGGCAAAGCTGAGAAAAGCTGCTCAAAATATTCCTGTTCACACTCTATTATGTTACAATTATTTTTTTATCTTATTCTTCTAATAAAATCATTATTTTATTAATTAGTTTTTGCTTTTATATATATGCTAATTGTTTTTGCTTCCTGTATTACCCATGTCATTACTGTTGACCCAAAAAAAAAAAAAACAAAAACAAAAAAGGAAAAAAATAAAAGATGTGAAAATATATTTTGGTCCCTATATTTTGGACTATTTTTTATTTTGGTCTCCACATTTTTTTCCCTTCCTATTTTAGTCCAAAAAACTGAAAAAATCATTTTCAATTTAATCATTTCCTTCATTTCAGCAATGGAAATTTCTAGAAGGAGTGTCAAGGGCGGTGCTACACTATTCTTAAGGGTTCAAATGAAGCTCCTGACTTCCCCAAACAAAAATTTATATATAAAAATATTTTTTTTTGTTAGTTTAATACTATAATTTAAATTATATATATATATATATTTGCACACCCTGACTTAAAATTTACACACCCTTATTACAAGTATTTCCAACTCTAAGAATAAAAAGTAAGTGTTTGTGAGTTTTAAGTATCACTATTTTTTATAAATTTATATTATGTGTATGAGTATGTCTAATATTGATTGTGTGCATTACTTTTTATTATAATATTATTTGTGTGAATTATGATGTGTGTGGATGTTTGTGTGTACATTACAATATAAATATATAATTTAATAATTAGAAAATAGATATGGTTTGTTACATGTGTGTATATTGTAATCATGTTATAATAACTTTTTGTTATAAAGTTAGTAAAATTTAAGAAAAAAAAAACGTAAAGTTAGTGATTGTCCAAGCATTTGATTGGTTAAGTAGACACTAGTGTATAATTTTATATATGAATGAGTGTCATTGTGTGCGTAAGTGATTAATACAAAGCTAATGAGTTTAGTTTAGTCATTTAGTTTAAAATATTTTTATAAAAATAATAACAAATAGATAATAAAAACTGCATAAAAATAAAAATGTTAGATAAATTTAACAACATAAAAGGATTATATGCTCATAGCTACTCACATTGGCAATAGATACTTATAATGAACTATTATATAACAATTCAAAATTTGAATACTTGTACAAGAAAATTGTAAAATATTATGTAATAAAAATTTTTTTTGGTCGGTGATTCAATATATTTAAGTTCTTTTTTTATTAAAATTTTTTAATGACCCTCCTAAACAAAATTTCTAAAGCTGCCATTGCAGAGTGCACCATTAATCTGCTGGCAAACATGAAGCTAACATAGTCATTATAATAATATTTTAAAATGTCAAATTAGCATTTTAAATTAAAAAAGGGTCACATTAGAGCTTAATCAAAAAAATAAATTAAATTAAAAAAATTTCAATCTAATTAAAATTAAATAATTAATTTTTTGGGGTTATTCTTTAAAAACATTATTAATTATTTAATATTGATATAATAAAATTATTATTTGATGAGAAAAATGCATTTTCCAATTACATAACCAAACGCAATTTCATTAAGTATAATTAATTTCTAGTAAAAGTTTTCAACATAACACCAGATGTATTTAAAAAAAAAAAAAAAAAAAAAGGCATTACGGCAGAATGCTATTTTAGAAAGCGTTATACCAGAATACCAATAGAGTTATCAAACGCTACCTTAACCTCTGAGCTTGACTGGTACCTTCAGGCCTCCTCTTAAAAGAGTGTTCAATTTTGATTTTTGATTTTTTTTTTTTTTAAAACCCCTTAAACGAGTGTTGATTTTTTTATTTTTTATTTTTAAAAAAGAGAGGTTAAAATTTGAATCCTTAAATAGCATGTCCCCTTATTATAGCAAAAAACATTTTCTTTTTATTTTGAGTAAAAAACGATAACCTCCCTTGATATATAAGGGAACATGTTAGGATGCCAAATAGCTTAGATGGATGAGATCCNTAAAAAACGATAACTCCCTTGATATATAAGGGAACATGTTAGGATGCCAAATAGCTTAGATGGATGAGATCCCAAATATTGAATTAGATTAGGAAATTTAGTTAATGGTTAGTTACAATTGGATAAGCAAAAGTGGGTGGTTAGTAATCTAGCACACTAGCTATTCACATGTATATTTCTTATAAACACATGTGATATTAGTAAGAGTAAATGGAACATTAATAAACTAGTAGTTTGAGCCATGTTTGTCAATTAGATTGGGACTAGTCATATATAAATGGATCCATGTAAACCCTCTTGGTATCATCTTAACTAATAATGAAGTTGTTGGCTTTTGTGCATTTCTCTCTAAAAAATTCTTTGGAGGGTGATAGGTGACTACCTTGAAATTAGTCAAAATTCATACAATTCAAATTCATTTCCTTTAGGAATCTAACAAATGGTATCAAAGCCGATTTGAGATAATCAAATTCGTTGCACCTCATCAAAGTTCCATGGAGCTACCAAAATTCAAAAGTGGATATCATTTTGGTGGCTTTTCAAAGTCTACAAATTCTTTCCTCTTAACACTTCACCACGTCTTATGGTTTCCATTACCTCTTATTACATGGAAGGAGAGGCGTGAGAATGATTTAAAATGTGGAGGAATAGGGAATATGCATAGATTGGGTGGAATTTGTATATCCTACAAGATTAATTTCAAACACCAATCCATGATCCACCAATAAAGGGTCCCACTCAAGAGTCAAGAACTAGTAATCCAAGTGTTGGTGACATAAGAATCAAAGAGTAGGAGCCAAAAATTCCAATTGTTCAAGAATCAAATGAGGTTTACAGGATCCAAGAATAATCCAAGATCGAAAGAACTAATGAGACCTTGAAGATCGAAGAACCAGTGAAGGCTCAAGAATTTGAGTAGAGTTTGGAAGTCTACAAAGAATTAATTTTCATGTACACGAAGCCCCTTGTCAAAGAAAAGCGCATGAACATGGTGATTAAAATGTTATTAAGATATTGGTCCATTGGAAGATTGAATGTGCTAAAGAAGCATGCAAAAGATTCACTCACATTTGCCAACACCATAATCAACAAAACCTTAAGGACAAAGTTTTTGAAGGGGAGGGATATGTTAGGAATCCTAAATAGCTTAGATGGATGAGATCCCAAAGATTGAATTGATTAGGAAAGTTAGTTAATAGTTAGTTACAATGGGATAAGTATTAGTTAGTTGGTTAGTAGTCTAGTACACTAATTACATGTGTGTATATATATATATATATATATATATTTTTTTTTAATAAACACACGTGACACTAGTAAGAACACATCGAAAATTAGTGAACCAATAGTTTTTAGTCATGTGGGTCAATTAGATTAAGACTAGTTATCTATAAATAATTCTTTGTAATCCCTCTTTCTATCATCTTGAATAATAATAAAATTGTTGCCTTTGTGCATTTCTCTCTTAATTTTTTCTATATCTTTCTCTCTTAAAATTCTTTGGAGAGTATCGAATTTACTCAAAATCCATTAAATTCCTATAAATTTTAGATTCACTGAACCGCGGCGTTAGTAACAAAACAATTGTTGCGCCGTAAAACTCTAGTTGTATGTTAGTACAATCAACAATGAGCTTTAAATCTTCTATAAATAAATAAATTTATAAAAAAGAAAAAAAAAGAAAAAAAAAAAAAGAACTGTAAATTCCATAAAGTGCGCCGGGGGGGCAGATGGTGCCTGTTAGTAAGAATTAAAATGGTTTTAAGTTCTATGAAACCCTTTGGTAGTATTAAAAAAAAAAAAAAAAAGGTTTACAGTTTACTATTCAGGCTTTAAAATTAAGAGTTAAAATCACTATTCACTGTATTTGCTGAACACCCAAAACATTAAGGTACTGTTTGGTTTTGTTTAGAGAGTTGGAATAGTGGTTTAAGAGGATTAAAAACTCTTTCAGTTGAAATTACCAAATGTTTGATAATTTTGTTAGAAAATTTGAAGCGGACCCTTATAGTAGTTTTAAGGATAAAACTGAAATTTGAAAATTATATATAAAAAACACTATAATTTATTGTCCATGCCTCATAAATCCAAAATTTTAAAGTAATATTCATTATAATTTACCAAATACTGAAGATGCTAAAGAACTTTTTAGTAAAAGGATTATATTGCAAAGTTCTACTACTAACGCTCAATAACTAAAACTACTTTTTACAGTAATGCCAAACAGACACTGGCTCTTTTCAGTTCAAGTACCCAATGACAAACAAAATCTACAACTGATTCTCTATTTCTTACAACAATACCAAATTGATACTACATTGTTACATTTTTCATTAATTAATTAATAATCGTGTCAATTTAAATGTTTCAATCAGTATGTGACAGAGAGAATACTACTTTTGGTTTGTTTTCCATTGAACATTATAAAATAAAGAAATAAATAACAGCAAAAACAAAAACACTTTCAGTTGACTTTCGTTTTTCGTCACACAAAATATAATAAAATGTTTTTGAAAAAAAATTTCAAAAAATATAAAAGTTTTTGGCCAAAATAACAAGTCTTTTAGTTGAATATTGCAAAAAAATGAAGTTTATTTGTAATATGGATACTGTTCAAACTTATTTGGGGAAATGAGAAGAGAAGCAAATTTCGGCAATAATATTGCCAAAATTGTAAGAAAAAGTATGAGAGAGGAGAGAGACAATTGAATTTCGGTGACGCAGTTACAGAAATTTTTGCCCAAAATGCAAGTTTTGCCCAAAAAAAAAAAAAAAAAAAGGAATTGTGGCAATGGAGTTGCCGCAATTGTAGGGGGGAGAAAAAATATTTTTGCCCAAAATGCAAGTTTTGCCCAAAAAAAAAAAAAAAAAAAGGAATTGTGGCAATGGAGTTGCCGCAATTGTAGGGGGGAGAAAAAAAAATAATGGCAATTGAGTTGCCGAAAATGTAGGGGAGAAAAAGAAGAAGAAGAAGAAAGAACTGTGGCTTGTCAAAATTGGAGAAAAAAAAAAGAATTATGGGAATTGAGTTGCCAAAAATGTAGGGAAGAAAAAAAATAAAAAGAATTGTGGCTTGTTGGGAGAAAAAAAGAAAATAAGAAAATATATATATATATATATATATTCATTACAAAACAAACTGGGCCATTGCGGCAGGCTAAAATCGCTGCAAAAGCCGAAAAAATGGCTGCTAAAGGTCCATTTGGCCTATTGCGGCGATAACAAAAAACACCGCTATAAATATACCTTTTAGTGGCGTTTTTGATTTTTTGTAGCGAATAGAAAACTGTCACCATATGCTATCAGAATTTGTGTCTATTGACTTTTAGCAGTGGGTTATGTCTGCCGCTATAGGGAACGAATTAAAACGGTCTCATTGAACTTTTAGTGACGGGAAGTAACACCGCTATATGTGTAAACATTTTAGCAACGGGAGAAAACGCTGCTATAGGGAATCATTTAAATTATAATATATGTGCCTTTAGCAGCACTTATTGACCACTGCTATAGAGTTTTTTTTTCCTCCATCCTATATTAAAACCATTATTTTTTTTTTTTGTACAAACAAATTACAAAGAACTTGTAACTAATTAACACAATACCACAAATGTAACTAATTAACAAGACCACAAATGTCTCCAAACTAACGTAATATTAACATCAAAATATATTATCAAATACATATAACATTGTCTATAACCATTATTAAAGTTCCAAAGTATTTAAACAAATCCTTCAACATTTCTGCAAAAAGATGCCCTTGGTACACTTTGGTCTTCAATTCAAGTTCCATCTTCTCTTCCACCACATCAATTCAACACCCTATCATAGCTTTAGGTAGTAACCTAAATATATGTATGACTGTATATTTGTGTCTATCTATATATAAACAATATGTACATTCTGTTTAATTGAATTGTTGTTCAAATAGTTTAATCCTAAGAAGTTCCAGTTATAAGACACAAGATACAATAAAAAAAGTTGCTCAATGCTAGAACTGTAGTATTCATAGCAAAAGATAAGGAATAGTCCTCACATTATTGCATACAAAGTGCATCCTAATGACCAAATGTCAGTTCTCTCATCAATATCTGCATGGCTTAGGCAATCCCATAACTCAGGTGCTTAGAAAGGAGCTGAACAATGTTCAGATGCCCATTCCTAAAAAAGAAGCAACATAAATGGCCATCAGCATAATAGAGGATCCAATGGGTTGCTTGAGATGAAAAGTGTTCTCATTTAAACTAGGAAATCTTGATCAAATTGGCAAAGGTAGAGACAAGAGGCTGGCAGCATCATAACAAGGACATAGAAAATGCAATCAACATTTAAAAAATTTGGAATCAAGAATAAAGGACTAAAAACACAGTTAAAATTTCTATCTTAATGATATGATGTAAATTAATAAGTACACTGATAGAAATTAGTTGCTAAAAGGAAGAATATCACAAATATTGAAAAGGAAAGAAGAATGTGGCAAACCAAGCACCTGAACAACTTATAACTTATAACACACTAAATTTTTTAGTATGTCAAATCCACTTATTAAACAACTTATAACACATTAAGTGTTTCCTCAACCAAGAAGAAAAAAAAAATTATTGGAAACTAGTAAAGGGAAGTGTTGACACCCCATTTTGCAACCTGCATTTAACCTCATATGGAAGGTAAAAGGGTAATTTTGCCTTGAAAATATGCATCTTGATTCTAGCCATTAGATCCCTAATCTCATTTCACTAAAATGATCTTGATGTTGTAACGATCAAATCGACTAGTCATAAGCCCTAATCGGACCACCAGATTGAAAGTTATCATCAAATCAAATTTTAATGGCTGAGATGCACTATCACAAATTTAGTCCAACTATATGTGATTATGAACAATTGATTTCAATTGGTTATAAGTGTAATCAATTTGAGATTAATGACGTGTCATAATTTGATTGGTTAGGACTACATTTTATGGTGAAGTTGCATATACCTAATTAATTAGATAGTTAAACATTAATTATTCAACGAGTAATTTATGCAATTATCTTTTAATTACAGTAAATTTGAAACCAATTAAGTCTAAAATGGGAGTGATTTGAGTCATTTAATGTTAATTGGGACCTAATTTGGGACCTATTAATGTTAATTGTGCTGAAACCATTTTTTAACAAATGACCTCTGCTCACCTTTTCATCAATATCTCTCAGAATATTTTGAATTTGTGAATGAGGATAATATTTCCAGAAACTAGACATCCGGGGCTTCAATTTGAGCACAAGAATGAGACAATTCCGATCAGAATTGAATCAGATATGATTTTTTCGAAATTGGCTCTACAAGCTGTTACAGCAGCTACGGGAAAACCGAATTTTGGCTTGCTCCCCACTCCCACCAATCTCTCCATTTAATGCACCAGATTTTCCCCAAGGCTAAAATGAGATCTAGGTTCATAATCATTGTCAACCCCCATTAAATGGCCTTCCATTCATATTCCCTCCACCACTACTATATAAACCCTCCCTCTTCTTCATTCCAAAGCACACAAAAACCCATCTCTTCTCCTCTCTTGAGTTCTAGTGAAGTAGAGTAGTCTTGTTATATCTTGGTCTTCCTGAGACTCAAGGTATTGAGTGAGACTCACTCTCCCTCTCCTAGTTCTTCTTCTTTCCTCCACCCTTAGGACTTCTACCAAGAATCTCCTCCTCCACCGTATGGATCTTGCATGAAGGTATAATCCCTTTCCCTAACTTGTTTTTTGTGTTGCCATAATGAGAGTTTAAGATTAAAGCATGATAGTAACTATTTAAATTCCCTCGAATATGTTTGAATGTTCTTAATTGTTCTTATATGTTCTTCACATGTTCTTGGTTGTTCATCACATGTTCATGCATATCACTAGTTTTAATTTTAAATCCACATCAAAAATATGAAAAACATGTTTGTTTCATAATTCTTTCAAATCTTTGAATTTAGGTTATCACCATCTACACACATTCACTAGAATTTTATTTTTCAATCCAAATGCAATGTTTAATAAATTGAATAAGGGTTTATCATATGCACACACATTAAATTCAACATGTAAATTGATTGACATATTGGATGATATAATTGTTGGCCACCATAGTCTAGAAGACTGGTTTCACCGGGCAAGGTGGGTGCCTAACACCTTCCCACCTTGTAACATAGCCTCCGAACTTAGATCAAGGGTTAGTAGATCAAATGCTTGTCCATGTAATTTTCAATTTCTAGATTGTAACTAGGAAATAAAGCCATGTACTTTATCTTAGATTGTATCTAGGACCAAAGCCATGTAATTTCCTATGTTCAATGTAAATTCAATTTCAAATTAATAAAATGAGGAATTTTTCAATTATGGTTTTCTTATTTTTTTCAATAATTAAATAAGTAACGACTCCATTGTAAAACCCTTAGTCTAAAGGGGAAAATATAACTAGTCGAACCTCCATTTTGAGAGGCATTAACACGACTTCACCCATTCATATGGGTTTGGCCCAACAACATTTTATTAAAACAGGCCGGGGGTGCGGTCTCTCACAGTGGCAACTCCACTGGGGATATTGAGGGCTAAGCTTCAATTAGGTTATGGTGGCCAACCATGTCATAGCTTTTTTGTATATAACATGTCTAATATGTCATTATTTTGCATCATTTGCTTGAATGAAATTTATTTTATTTGTGTGCTAGTTCGGAAGCCCGGTAGTATTAACCATGGATTGTGGTCTTCCTGAGACTCACATACCCAGCGGTGAACCTACCACCCATCGCGACAAGATCATCATGGTTATACCATGGTGGTTCATAAGGACAAACTGTACCGTTCGGACCAACGCGGCGCTCCTAGCGTCACAAGTTAGGAGGTATGACGTCCTAGCTTGTGGGAACCTTTAACCTACCTTCTACCCATGTTGTAATGACCCATAGAACCTACCTTTAGGTCGGTCCATGTAAATTGCATTTCATCATGCATTTGTTTGGCCGTTGTTTGAACCATGATGACTCAAGTCAAACGCTTGATCCCATCATAATTGTTTGAACCTTGTATGCTATGAATGAGCTCAAGCGCAAAGGCTTGTGATTGAACTCTACTTGGTATGAAAACCGAAAATTGTTTCTTGAATCATTCTAAGCCCAATACTTGAGCCCATCAAAGGTGTATACGCATGATCAACATCAAAAGCCAAAAGCTCACAAGATGCATGCATTTCAAGTGCAAGCCCAAGCCATTTCAAGCAAATATCGAAAGATCATAATCAAGGTTCAAGCCTTCCAAGTGCAAGCTCAAGCCATTTCATCATAATCAAGGTTCAAGCACACTAAACCTCAAGCATCCTAAATGGACCAAGAAGAAGCAAGTGACCCAATTTTGCCCCACTCCACATTTGGTTTGCAACATCATGTTTAAGATTAAAATTTGTTTGTTTATTCCATGTTTCCATGTTTCTTTGAATTCAAAATTTTCATGTAGCATTTAATGAGCTTTGTTCATGTATATTAAGAAAAAAAACAAAAAACAAAAAAAAAATTCAAAAAAAAATTTCAAAAAAAAAAAATTCAAAAAAAAAAAGTTCAAGATTTCCAAATCTTTCCCAAAAAAAGAGAAAAATTATCAAATGAAAAAAAGTCCTTGGACTAGGGGCATTGAGCCCTTAAGTCATTTAAAAAAATAAATAAAAAATCTTTGAACTAGGGGCATTGGACTTCCTAGTGATTTTTTCAAAAAGACCAATTTTTTTTCTTTTAAAGATTTCAAGATTCTTTAAAGTCTTCTTTTCAAAATGGTACATGAGGATGACTTGGACAAAAATTTTTTTTGAATTAAGATGTTTAAAGCCTTGAACAATCAACTTGTGTTGAGAAATGATTGATTTCATTTGATTTGTGTAAACACTTTTGCTAAATTACTTTGAATAAAAGAAGAAATGGTCTTACAAGGTAATCAAAGAAAATCTATCCATCAGAAAATTCAAAAGGCTTATGCATTCATTCCAAATTTCTGAAAACTTTTGTGTCTCCAATAGAGCATTCATACTTTTTCTTTTAAGAGGAATTTATTAAAAGAGTTCAAGTCACTGTGCCTACAAGCAAGCATTGCTAGGGATAGGAGGCCGTCTTTGGTAAAACAAGATTATACCTTAATACCTAAAATGATCATTATCCATTGCTAGCCTATTTGAGCCTTTAAACACGTAGCTTCTTTTTCGCATGAACCTACTAAAATCTAAACCTAAGGTGGGAAAATTCAAAGTATACATGCTTAAATCTCATGTTAAGGAAGAGTTGACCTTGAGCTTTGAAGCTAATTGATAAAGCTATCCTAGATGACATGAAAGACAAGTAGAGAATTCATTAAGCTAAAGATAAGAGATCATTAAAGAAAAATGAGCTTTCACTCAATCAAGGAAGGAGAAATGAAATTCCATCAATGTGAGAGAAAAAAAAGTGTGCATCAAGTTTGAAGAGCCTAAAATTCATCATGCCAAGAGGAATACAAGATTCATCCAAAAGAGATTTCATCAAAAAAGGAAAAATTCATCAAGAACAGAAAGGTGCAAGTGCATCGAGGCAAGAAAGGAGTCTAGAAAGTGCATTAAAATCACCAAAAATCATTAATCTGAAGGAAAAAAAAAAGACTTAATTGGTTTCAAATTTACTGTAATTAAAAGATAATCGCATAAATTACTCATTGAATAATTAATGTTTAACTATCTAATTAATTAGGTATATGCAACCTCACCATAAAATGTAGTCCTAACCAATCAAATTATGACACGTCATTAATCTCAAATTGATTACAGTTATAACCAATTGAAATCAATTGTTCATAATCACATATAGTTGGACTAAATTTGTGATAGTGCATCTCAGCCATTAAAATTTGATTTGATGATAACTTTCAATCTGGTGGTCCGATTAGGGCTTATGACCAGTCGATTTGATCGTTACAACATCAAAATCATTTTAGTGAAATGAGATTAGGGATCTAATGGCTAGATCAAGATGCATATTTTCAAGGCAAAATTACCCTTTTACCCTCCATGTGAGGTTAAATGCGGGTTGCAAAATGGGGTGTCAACAGAATGCCCCTCATTGGCAGAGCTTGAAAAGCGAATGCCAATGTATGAAAGAGACACCTAACTTTGCAATAAGCATTTAACCGTGGTGAATGTATGATGCATGTAGATAAAAATGTAGAAGGTAATGTTATGAATCAAAATGTGGACCAAATCTTAGGGGAGATTGCCTACGTACCTCTTTATGAGAGGATCAGGTCCAAACGTAGTTCATACATGTAGCCTTTTTTGATTTTTTGTTTTTTTTTTTTTTTTTTTTTTTTTTTGAAAAAGAAATGAGTACAAGACATGCTTACCAGTGGTCATGACAAAATAAGGATTTTAGTCGTGATCTTGAATTTTGGACATGCTTCCCAGAGGTCCAATGGATTTGAAGTTTTGGACGTGCTTCCCAGAGGTCCGATAGAATTGGATTTTGGACGTGCTTCCCAGAGGTCCGATGGTTTGAAGTTTGGATGTGCTTCCTAGAGGTCCGATTGTTTGAAATTTGGACGTGCTTCCCAGAGGTCCGATGGATTGAAGTTTGGACGTGCTTTCCAGAGGTCCGATGGATTGAAGTTTGGACATGCTTCTCAGAGGTCTGATGGATTTGAATATGGACGTGCTTCCTAGAGGTCCGATAGATTTGAATTTTGGACGTGCTTCCCAGAGGTCCGCTGGATTTAAGTTTGGACGTGCTTCTCAGAGGTCCAATGGAATTGGATTTTGGACGTGCTTCCCAGAGGTCCATTGAAATTGAATTTGGACATGCTTCTCAGAGGTCCATTGAAATTGAATTTGGACATGCTTCCCAGAGGTCCGATGGATTTGGATTTTGGACGTGCTTCCCAGAGGTCCGATGGAATTGGATTTTGGACGTGCTTCCCAGAGGTCCGATGGATTGAAGTTTGGACGTGCTTCCCAGAGGTCTGTGGATTTGAATTTGGACGTGCTTCCCAGAGGTCCAATGGATTGAAGTTTGGACGTGCTTCCCAGAGGTCTGTGGATTTGAATTTGAACGTGCTTCCCAGAGGTCTGATGGTTTGAAATTTGGACGTGCTTCGCAGAGGTCCGATGGAATTGAATTTTAGACGTGCTTCCCAGAGGTCCGTGGATTTGAATTTGGACGTGCTTCCCAGAGGTCTAATGGAATTGGATTTTGGACGTGCTTCCTAGAGGTCTGATGGATTGAAGTTTGGATGTGCTTTCCAGAGGTCCGATGGTATTGGATTTAGGACGTGCTTCCCAGAGGTCCGATGGAATTGAATTTTGGACGTGCTTCCCAAAGGTCCATTGAAATTGAAGTTTGGACGTGCTTCCCAGAAGTCCAATGGAATTGAGTGGCATTATGCATGCCAATGTTTGTGGGATTTTTACCCTAATACCTGCAAAATAAATATTTTTAATTAGTAACGAAGTTATTTATTAAAAAGACCTTGGCATACCTGGCGAATGTCCCTAGTTTGGGACATATTCCATACTTGATGAAAT
>NW_027069524.1:46277-85743 GCF_002906115.3 Quercus suber | reverse complement strand
TTGATGTTGTAACGATCAAATCGACTGGTCATAAGCCCTAATCGGACCACCAGATTGAAAGTTATCATCAAATCAAATTTTAATGGCTGAGATGCACTATCACAAATTTAGTCCAACTATATGTGATTATGAACAATTGATTTCAATTGGTTATAACTGTAATCAATTTGAGATTAATGACGTGTCATAATTTGATTGGTTAGGACTACATTTTATGGTGAGGTTGCATATACCTAATTAATTAGATAGTTAAACATTAATTATTCAATGAGTAATTTATGCGATTATCTTTTAATTACAGTAAATTTGAAACCAATTAAGTCTGAAATGGGAGTGATTGGAGTCATTTAATGTTAATTGGGAGCTAATTTGGGACCTATTAATGTTAATTGTGCTGAAACCATTTTCTAACAAATGACCTCTGCTCACCATTTCATCAATATCTCTCAGAATATTTTGAATTTATGAATGAGGTTAATTTTTTCAGAAACTAGACATCTGGGGATTCAATTTGAGCACAAGAACGAGACAATTCCGATCAGAATTGAGTCAGATATGATTTTTTCAAAGTTGGCTCTACAAGCTGTTACAGCAGTTACGGGAAAACCGAATTTTGGCTTGCTCCCCACTCCCACCAATCTCTCCATTTAATGCACCAGATTTTCCCCAAGGCTAAAATGATGTCTAGGTTCATAATCCTTGTCAACCCCCATTAAATGACCTTCCATTCATATTCCCTCCACCACTACTATATAAACTCTCCCTCTCCTTCATTCCAAAGCACACAAAAACCTCATCTCTTCTCCTCTCTTGAGTTCTAGTGAAGTAGAGTAGTCTTGTCATATCTTGGTCTTCCTAAGACTCAAGGTATTGAGTGAGACTCACTCTCCCTCTCCTAATTCTTCTTCTTTCCTCCACCCTTAGGACCTCTACCAAGAATCTCCTCCGCCACCGTATGGATCTTGCATGAAGGTATAATCTCTTTCCCTAACTTGTTTTTTGTGTTGCCGTGATGAGAGTTTAAGATTAAAGCATGATAGTAACTATTTAAATTCCCTCGAATATGTTTGAATGTTCTTAATTGTTCTTATATGTTCTTCATATGTTCTTGGTTGTTCATCACATGTTCATGCATATCACTAGTTTTAATTTGAAATCTACATCAAAAATATGAAAAACATGTTTGTTTCATAATTCTTTCAAATCTTTGAATTTAGGTTATCACCATCCACACACATTCACTAGAATTTTATTTTTCAATCCAAATGCAATGTTTAATAAATTGAATAAAGGTTTATCATATGCACACACATTAAATTCAATATGTAAATTGATTGACATATTGGATGATATAATTGTTGGCCACCATAGTCTAGAAGACCGGTTTCACCGGGCAAGGTGGGTGCCTAACACTTTCCCACCTTGTAACATAGCCTCCGAACTTAGATCAAGAATTAGTAGATCAAATGCTTGTCCATGTAATTTTCAATTTCTAGATTGTAACTAGGAAACAAAGCCATGTACTTTATCTTAGATTGTATCTAGGACCAAAGCCATGTAATTTCCTATGTTCAATGTAAATTCAATTTCAAATTAATAAAATGAGGAATTTTTCAATTATGGTTTTCTTATTTTTCCAATAATTAAGTAATTGACGACTCTATTGTAAAACCTTTAATCTAAAGGGGAAAATATAACTAGTCGAACCTCCATTTTGAGAGGCATTAACACGACTTCACCCATTCACGTGGGTTTGGCCCAACAACATTTCATTAAAATGGGCCGGGGGTGCGGTCTCTCACAGGAAGGACCATCTCAAAACCATTATTGCATAATTGATACTATGAGCAAGGATAGATTTCAATATAGAACTAACTTTAATACCTTGAGCCCTTATCATTAAGGCCATCTAGCCAAACTATAGTAGCCTGGTGCCTCCCTTTGGGCCTGACCACATAGGTTCTTCCAAACTCAAATGTCCTTGTAGTAGTTCCACTAATTGAGACATTGAAGCAACAAAGTTAAAACTAACAAACATGTTTGATTCATAGGTACACATTAGCAGGTGAAGAAAACTAACCAGAACCTATACTGGAGCTACTGTTGCTCATTATTCTTTATCACTCAAATGTTTGCACAGTGCAAGCCACTTGTTGCAATGGTTAAGATAAGCTCCTTCAATGAAGACAATCAACCTTGACCACCTTTACTTATACCCAAATGGGAGGGTGAAAATGGAAATAACAGTATAGCCAAGCAATTTGAACATGAGCTCAAATTAGGGAACCTTAAAAGTCTACCTTCCTATATGGTCATCTATCCAAACCATTTTCATGACAAAGTTTCTTTAGTACACTTATACGTACACCTGCCATGTGAAGATCAAACCACATTATCAGGCTTCATTATTACACACGTTTGAAGATCAAAACATGTCAAGTATTGATGGTTGATATTTGTATGTAGCTTGTGTTCTTCCTTTTTGGTTTTTACTGAAATTATTTACTTTAAAAATATAACACTACTTGATGGCTGACATGCAAACATAACTTAAGGCATATACCTTCATACCATTAGTTTACACAAGAAGTTATTATGCAACTTCTATTTTTCTTTTTCTTTTTTGGGTTAGTAGCTACCATGCAACTTAGCCAGAAGAACAATTAGGAATCTTCACACCAAAAACCTAGTTATGTAAAAAAATACAAACACATATGTACACACACAACTACCACCATAAGTTACACATGAAAGCATAAAAGAAGGCATATCACAAGTTATCCATAAGTTTTTCAACTGGGAAAAAAAAAACAAACAAACAAAAACAAAACATATGTATATATAGTAAAAGAATGATGAGATCCAATCAAGATTATTAATTATTAGTGCAACACCCTATCATAGTTCTTCATATATAAAGGGCAAATATTTAGTCTTCAATTCAACAACCTATCATAACTTTAGGTAGTAACCTCGTACTATAGACTAACTATGAACATGACCCAAAATTACCATCTATATTTTCCTATTACCATCTATCCAAAAATCATGGTTCCATAGATGCAAAGATTGCAAGAATGAGTTCCAAAGTAAACATACAATTCAGCCAATTCAGCAATTAGATGAGAGATAATTTCAAACAATTTTAAGGAGAAGAAATTACCCAAAGAGAGGTTTTGAAACTCTAAGACTCATCATCACTAGACTCATCATCATTGGACTCATCATCATTAGACTCATAAACATCATCGCTAAGCTCTTCATTATCGATAAAGTCTTGTTCAAGCAATTCATCCACACTGATTAACTGTGTATCATAAATGGTTCATTCTTCACTAACTCGAGCCTAAGCATGGTTGTCATTTGCAACATCACATGCATCATCAGTAGTTATATTGTAAGGGACATTCTCATGATAGGTACCCACTTCATCATCATCATCATTATCATGTGAAGTATTAATACTAACATCAAACACCTCCCTAGGTTTTGTTTTGATCACCACCGCCCAATCTTTATGTCTCACATCTTTCACGTAAAACACTTGTGAAGCTTGAGATATTAATACATAAAGCTTATTAATCAATCGACCATCCGTGTGTATCAATCGAGAAAAATTGACAAGGGGAAATCCAAACTCATCTTGTTTGCATCCTCTCCCACTAATAACGTCAACCTATTGACATTTGAATAGTATATATCGATACTTATTACAATAGTTCAACTCAATAATATCGATTAGTACACTATAATAAGTAACAACACAAACTCCTCTGGTTTGAGTTTTTGTAGTTGCCCCAGAGTCTTTGGTGTGAAACTTCACACCATTTATAACATAACGCTTGAACTGTTTTGCTATATCAAGCAAGCCATATGACTTTATCAGAGAGTTTCTTTTTCTCAGATGCATCCATTGACATCACCTAATATAGAAAATAACGTTTATTATAAGTATGCTATCTAAAGTGTTACAACCAAGTTTTATATATAGACATTGACATCAACTATTATAAACAACCAAGTTTTATATATATGCTTTACTTACATAGTTCCTAAACCAGTCGCAGAATTTCTCCATGTGCTACTTTTGAATAACATCATTGATTACATGAAAATGGAAATCAGCCTTGATCTTTGCTATGTGTACACTATGTAGACAAATGTGTTGGTGTTAAGTTAGAATATTGTACTTGAATGCCATGAAAGGATACACAATGAAATATTATTTACTTGTGAAATGGGGTGATTTCTTCACAATTGAATAACACATAACGATGTGCTTGGATCCATGAATTGAATCTAGTGTAATGCTCACCATCGCACCCATGGATTCCTCGACATTCCTTATAGGTCGATTGAATGTAGTTTCAACAAATTTAAAATAGCATGTGTAATGACCCTGCCCCAACTGTGTAGATATTGTCTGTTTTGGGACCCATATCCCTCACAGTTTTGTTTTTCTCCAAGTTGTGCTAGGGAAAAGGCCTCTACACATTAAAAGGAGGTCATTCTTTATAAACACATTTCCATGTGCTTCCCTACGCGATGTCGTTATAAATAGTGTCAGAGCCATGCCTTAGCTGGAAGTGTGGGTCCTACACGCGAGGATGTGTGTGCTCGTAAGGGGGGTGTATTGTAGTGACCCAAAAAAGTGGGGTCTTGTATTCCATGGAATCCCACATCGCCTAGGGAAGCATATGGGAATGTGTTTATAAGGAATGACCTCCCTTTAATGTGTAAAAAGGCCTTTTCCCTAGCGCAACCTGGGGAAAAACAAAACCGTGAAGGGTATGAGTCTCAAAGTAGACAACATCTACACAATTGGGGCGGAGTCATTACAGTGTAAGCAGAATGCTAAGCATTCCTCTGCTAGATACCCTTTTGCAATGGAGCCTTCTAGATAAGTTTTATTATGCACATAAAACTTAAGTCTTGATAAGTACCTATTGGAAAATCCAAGATTAACAATGGAAAATTGGTGTGAAAAACAATTAATTAGATAGACAAAGTTACTATACGTGTTACCTCTCAATGGGATATATCCAATAATAATGAACTGGGCCAGCAACTTTGGCTTTGCTAGCCAAATGCATGACTAGATATACCATCACTGTAAAAAAAGAGGGAGAGAATATCATTTCCAACTCACACAATGTCACTGCAATTCTCTTCTTAAGAGCCCTAAGTTCATCCACATTTAGTACTTTAGAACATATCTCCTTAAAGAAACAAGATAAGCTATTTAAATGCCTACTTACTTCGGGGGGCAATGATCTACATATTGCTATCGAAAAAAGTTGCTACATTAAGATGTGATTATAATGGCTATTCATCCCACTAATATTGCGTTCTTTGAGTTTAACGCAATGTGAGATTTTTGAAGAATATCCATTTGGCACCCTTTCATCCTTCAAAACTTGTAGAAAACCATCCTTTTCATTAGCATTCATATGGTAGCAAGCATGTGGCATACGTGTCTTATCATTCCCAACCTTTTCCAAGTGAAGTTCACTTCTTATACCCATATCCTTTAAGTCTTGACGTGCCTTCAAGTTATCCTTTGTCTTGCCATCCAAGTTCAACATTGTACTAATTATATTATCAATTACAGTCTTTTTAATATGCATTACGTTAAGATTGTGATGTAACACATGGTCCTCCCAATAAGGCAAGGTGAAAAATATATTTCTCTTCTTCTATATAGTTAAGGCTTCCTCTCATCTTTTTCTTTTATTGGGAAAATTAACTATTTTCTTCCCAAACACATAATCAACTACAACATCCATTTGTAACATTATTTCTCCTCCGGATACCATAATAGAAGTTGATCTCATATCAACATGCCCATTAAATAATTGTTTTTGCTTACAGAATTTATGATTACTATCCAAGAATCAGCTATGTCCAATGTAACTAAATTTCTTTCCATATTTCAACCAACGAGACTGACTATCATAGTTACAAGGGAGACATGCAAGAGTAACTTTGGTATTCCAACGTGAGATATCACCATATGCAGGAAAATCATTTATGATCCACAATAATGCAGCATACATTTGGAATGATTTTTTTGGAAGACATATCAAATGTTTTACTCCAACATCTCATAACTCCTTTAGTTCTTTTACTAGGGGTTGTAAATACCCATCTCTATTGTTCCCGAGCAAAGTTGGACTGGGAATCAATAATGATAGCATGAAAGAAGACCTTTTCATGTACATCCATGGAGGGAGATTGTATGGGATCAAAATGACAGGCTATGTACTATGAGCACTACTCATATTTCCAAACGGTTTGAATCCATCGGCTGCTAATCCAAGCCTTACATTACGAGGCTCAGATGAGAACTCTGTGTACTTAGAGTCAAATGATTTCCAAGCTTCAGAATCAGCAGGATGTCTCAGTAACCCGTCATTCACACGACCTTCGTCATGCCACTTCATATGCTTGGCTGTTTCAGGAGACATAAATAGTTGTTGCAATCTTAGCTTTAAGGGGAACAACTATTGAATTAGCAAAAGAAGTTATAGAATTGTTGAAAAGGGATTTGATTGTGGAGTCTCTTAGTCCTTGTGTTATTTCAATCGTATTAACTTCCAAAATGACTAAAACTTGGAGAATGTGTTTTGATGATACTAGGGCTGATTTTCTTGATGAACCGTTTTGTGCTAAGGTCTTTTTTAAAATTGACTTAGGCAGTAGCTGTCATCATATAAGAATTAGAAAACATGGTGAATGGAAGACAACATTTAAAATCAGAGTTGACCTCTATGAATGGCTTGTTTTGCTGTTTGGGTTGTCTAATGCACCTAGTAGTTTCATAAGGATGATAACTTAAATTTTGAAAATCTTGTAGGAAAGTATGTGGTGATGTATCTTGATGATGTCTTCATTGACATGAAGGCAGAATTCAACACTTAAAGCATTTTCCGTGAGTTTTTCAAATGCTTCAAGGAAGTTGATTGTTTATCAATCTTGGGTATGCTTGTTGTTGAATGATCAAGTTGTGCTTTTAGTAGACGATGCGAGTGTAGTTAGCATGCACTTGAAGGATAAAAAGGAAAAGGCTATTCTTGATTGGCTTACTCCTAAGAGACTGACTGTTGTGATAAGTTTTCAGGTCTTATCTTCATTATACAACCACTTCATCAAAAGTTTCAATTCCATTATTACTTTGATGATGGATGCTTGGAAGAAAAATGAGTTCCATTGGACTAGCAGAGCCAAAAGAAGTATACAGTAGTTGAAATTCAGACTTCCTGTTGAAGCTCATTTACTAATACTACCAGAACTTTCTAAAGCAACTCAAATGGAGTGTGATGACTCTAGTGTGGGCATAGGTGTGGCGCTTATGCAAGAAGGGAGGCCAGGTGCTTATTTTAGTGGGAAGTTCAATGATTTGAAGTTGGACTATCTGATTTACAAGAAACTGTTTGCTATTGTCAAAGCTTTAGGGCAACGGGAGCATTATTTCATTGGAGTGGAGTTTGTCCTCTATTTTGATCATGAGGTTTTTGGGGTTTCTAAAGGTGCAAAAGAAACTCAATTCAGGGCATATAAGTTGTGTTTGTTATTTCAAAAAATTTTCTTCAGTTTTACAACATAAAGATAGTTCATTAATCGAAGTGACTGATGCATTGAGTTAAAGATATGGTTTGATGGATATTATTTCTTATGAGATCATTGGCCTTAATCTCACACTAGATTGTTATGCAATGGATCCTTTCTTATCTAAGGCGCCGAATGACATGATAAATGGAAATAGTTAAGGGTACTTGATGTTTGGTGGCTTTCTCTTTAAGGGAAATTGGCTATGCCAACCTGAAGGGTCTTTGGGATTGTTTGAAGAACTACTTGCTAGTGGATTTTGTGGATACTTTGATCAAGAAAAAATGAAAACTCTTATGAAGGAAAGCTACTACCTTCAACTATACTTAAAGAGTGATGTTGCTCGCTTTATACAAAGATGTTTTGGATATCAAGTGGCCAAGGGAGGAGTCCAAGGGAGGATATCATATTTGTTCTTACAGATTCCTAATACTCATTGGGAACATTTTTCTATAGGCTTTGTTCTTAATTTATCTGGACAGCATGGTTGTCATTGCATTTTTGTTGAGGCTGATCAACTTTTGAAGAAGGTTAATATCATACCATGTAAGAACTTTATTAATGCATCTCATGTAGCAGCTTTGTTTTCCAAAGAAGTGTTTCACTTGACTAGAGTTCTTGAGTCCATCACTTCAGAAAACAATGAGCATTTTGTTTGTTATGGGAGAATACTTTGGAAGATCTTAAGTGGCAGCTTGCATTTCTTTAGTGCTTTCAATTCTCAGGTTGATGGTCACTCAAAAGTTATGAATAGATTTCTTGGGAATTTGCTGAGAAGTTCAGAAGGAGGGCATTTAAGGAAACGAGAGTTTGTTATTTCTCAAGATACAAATCCTCCATTTTATGTTGTTCATGGCAAAAATCTAATTCATGTTATTATTCTCTTACCTTTCTCCAATCAAGTGAGAGTAAGTATGAAGGCTAATTCTCATAAACGAAGTTTGGAGTTTCAAGATGATCATTTGATTATGATTTTTTTGGCTAGTGTTTGTAAGAAACTCAAGCAAGGAAAGTCTGGTTCATGCGGAATAGTGATGCAATTGGATGAAACAATTTGGGAAGATCTGAACTTAAACTCGAGGACAAGTTTTTCTTAAGAGGGGGAGTATGACACAAGAGTAAAATGGCAGTTACAAACATGGTGGCATGAGGAGTATCTGAATCAGCCTACAACCCAATCCGATCAGTTTCTTGAGCCCAAGCATGTTGATTTTCAATCCTAGCAAATAAAGCTATTATTTGCCCAAAAATTCAGAAATATTTGAAGTCATTTTCTCTAAAAAGTCAAAGAGTATTTAATGTTGGTTTCCTAAGAAACATTCAGTGATTATGTTTTATTCCTCCTAACACTAGAGTGTCCCAGGTTCCAACAAGGCCAATCTAATGTCAGTCCGGCCCAATAAGCTTTTGTTAAAGACTAGAATAACAACCCATTATTTTAAAACGTTTATTATTATTATTATTATTATTGATTAAGCCAAAATGTCTTTATTTAGTGTCTCCTAGGATGAATCAGACTTTATGTTTTATTTCTCCTAGGCAGACAAATACTTTATTGTGTTTCTAAGTTCCTAAGAGTCATATCTAACTTTGGTCAGATTAGGTGAATGTATTTATTATTATTATTATTATTATTTTCATTTTCCTATGCTTGGGGGGTTTTTCCAAGCTCTATTTAACCTTTGGTTGAATCTAATAAAAATCAGAAAGTGTATTTTCAAAGTTTAAAAAAAAAAAAAAAAAAAAAAAAACCTTGTGTTTTTAAGAATATTGACTTCTTCTAAATCAACTCTTATCCCTTGGGTGGATTCCTTTGGGTGGTGAGCATCGGTTTCTGTATCTCTTGGGTGGTGTTAATATATATTCCATAGAGTGGTGAGCCAAAATAATTTTGTATCCCTAGTTAAATTCCTTTGGGTGGTATTATCTGTATCCTTTAGGGTTACTTTGGTGGTAAGCTTATTTATCCTTTAAATTATTGAGTGTTTTTCTTATCCCATAAAACCAAAAAATATAAAATATATTCATCCAGCCTATTTCTATTTATCATATCGGTTAAGTTTGGGTTGTCCCTTACAAATCCGTTATCACAGAGGTTGGTGTTGCTGCATTGCCGCTATTGCCATGCTGTTATGTACTGGTTTTTGTTTATTTTAGGTAAATGAAGGAGAAAAGGCATAAAATTAGATATTATTGAAATAAGTGGACATGTGACAAATTTTAATTTATGGAACATAAAGTGGAGTACAAAGGTGGGACAGAAGATTTGAGCTCATCAAGGTAAGGGTGAAAAACCACAGCTAGTAGAGGAAGAATAATTTGCTCCTAATACTAATATTTGTTGAAAAATAAGATATAAAATGTCCCTCTCTTTCACTCTCTTCTTCTCTTTCTGTCTAGCACACATGACGTGGAGGGTTAAGATAGGTTTTGTATTTTTAGGAGATAGACTTTTACGCCCTTGCTTCCAATGTGTGTTATCGTATAAGTACGTACCGATGAATTACTCCTATCATCCTAAATTGATTGGTATGCTTAGAAAACCCAAAATTTAGGGGAACATCATTAAATATCTTATATCTTAAATAAAAAAATAAACAAAGGTTGGAAGTTTCCCAAATTAGCAAACAAATTTATCAAAAATTTAAACAACCATGCATATAAAATCTAAAAAAAAAAAAAACATTTCTAGTGTTGGTGCTAACTATTAAGCAATTTTCAAAGTTATTGTAAATTACAAACTCTATTGGCGTACTACTCCTACAATTACAAACTACATTGATGGTAGATTACTCTTATCTTTAAATTTAAATTTTATAACTGCCAAGCCTCATACAAATTCAATCTTTATCTTCAAATCAAATTTTAATACGATTACTAGTAAATTTTAAAGGTAATGAAAATGTTTATAACATAATGGGGTTTGACTTTTTAGACATGACTTAATTCTGGGACATATCAAAATGGAATACAAACCAAATAAAATTTTTTTTTTTCTTTTTTGAGGAAGCAAACCAAACAACTTGGGAAGGAAGAAATATGTTTTTTCTTCCCAAAATACTTTTAATTAAAAATAACTCAACTAGTTGTTTAAAATAACAAAAGTTTCTAATAAATTGGACTCTCAGAATTAATTAGATGCATGCATCTCCAGTATTATTTTTGACATGAACCAATACAATCATGAAACATAATTAATTTCTTAAAAAACTAGAATTGATTAATAATAATTGCATGTGATCAGCTATAATTGCGATGATGCATATTAACCATTAAATCTTGATTTAGCTATAACTTTTAATTGAATGGACTGATTTAAGCACACAATATATTGCTTTGATTGTTAGCACTTCTAGATTTTTCTTCCATCAAGTATGTGTATATTTGTTTCTCAAAAAAAAAAAAAAAAAAAGTATGTGTATATTTAACGGTTAGAATTATGATATTGCCCTTATGCCTTGAAATGACTATTTTGTCCTTTATGTGAGCTTAACCAAAAGTCATAGAATAGGGTGTCTCTGTATAAAACTCAACAAATGATAAAAACTTAACCCCGTGTTTCTACATCAATGTACCACTTAAAAAAAAAAAAAAAAAAAAAAAAAAAAAAAAAAAAAAAACTTAATCATATTGGCCTGGCCTAGGTTCCCCCCTTATTTAAACTCACATCAATGTACCACTTGAATTGTCCTTGTGACCAAATGTACTTTTAACCTCACAATTACTCCCTCTAGGTGCTAAAACTAACTTAACCGGGAGAGCATCATGGAATAACTTCCATACAACCGTAATATATAATTTTCCAAGGCACTTTTTGGTTTCCACAAGAGTTTCCAATGCTCCATTGGAACACCATATGCTCTGTTCCTAAGTTCAGTAGCTTCATTTTCTACTTTCAACAGTTGATACTTGTTAAGCCTTTTTGACTTGATGGTAATTAGTGGTTAGCAATTAGAGAAAATGGCCAAATAATCATGTCAAGGGTGTCACTAGTCTTTGAAATTGGTAAGGAAAGGATTTTGTAGGAGTTATCCTTGTCAAAAAAAGTCGTTTGACAAGCTCTTAGTTCCAGCTAAAGCATGTGGGATTAATCATGTTAAAAACTGTGGTGCACTATTGCACAAAGGAGCTATTGGCCTCAGGCTTAGTAGGCAACCAAACATGGTGGTTAAGAGGGATTTTAAATCCATTACCAATTATCCTACACCCTTTGAATGTCATAGAATTCCTTTTATAAATTATTTTTCAATTCCAGGAATTGTAGCCTGTTGGTTGTCAAGAGAAAATGTCACCCCTAGGAAGTATTTAGCCATGAAAGCTCTAGAAACAAAGAGTTGGGACTTGGACAAGACGCAATTGTGCAATACGCCTAGTTGAATGTCATTGGATTCAAGTACCCCCTCAAAATTATTTAAAGAGATTTTTTTTTTTTTTTTTTTGATCAGCTAAAAAGAAATTCTTTAATGCCTCACGCTTGTTTAAAAGGAATTCTTTAATGACTCAGTTCATTATTAAATAACCTCTTTTTTTATAACCATTATTAAATAGCCTAATTCAATTGGTACAACAAATTGGATAAGGGGATTTAAATTTTGACTCTCCTTTTAAAGTAAAAAAGATTATAATATATGCAAACATTTGTCATTAGAGCATTAACATTAGATGTGCTAAATGCTAAATTTTTAGCACTTAACACACCAAACATCAAAAATACCTTTACAGCAAATGCGTCAAATGCTAAAAAAAAGAAAAAAATTATTCAAAAATACCACCAAAAAATTATTTTTAATTCTATTGACTATTTGTTGTCTTTTTTTATTTATTTATTTATTTTTAATATAGTGATGAGTTTTAGAGAGAGAGAGATAATTTGTGCAGAGGAAGAGATAAAAGATAGCTTCAGATTAAAAAAAAAAAAAAAACTGACAGAGAGAAAGATTGAGAAATGAATAAATAAAGTAATAGGATATAAAATTAGAACATATAATGTAGAGTGTATTATCAAATGCTATATTAAAATAAAATAAAATAAAATTATGGTGTATTTTGAAATAGAATTTTTTTAGAACATTGATGCCGTGCTCTTATGGATTACATTTACAACACAGCTGCAATAAGCAAAGTTTTTTTTTTTTTTTTTTTTTTTTTTTTTTTTTTTTTTTTTTTTTTTTTTTTTTTTTTTTTTTTTTTTTTTTTTTTTTTTTTTTTTTTTTCCATGTGATTACATAAATAAATACCACGTATACATTTAAAAATACCAAACAGTTGTGCTTTTTCATTCTTCAGTAGGCACATTTTCATTCAATAAGTTTTTTTTTTTTTTTTTTTTTTTTTTTTTTCAATAGATACATTTTCATTTAATAAGCACATTTTCGGTTAACAGACAATTTTTCATTCAATAGGCACTTTTTTCGGTCAATAGGCACCTTTTAGTATATCTCATACGAATGGTTATAAAATTTCAATAAACAACTTTTGGTATATCAAATTTTGAAGGGCTATGACATTTTAATAAGCACCTTCTGACATATATATTACAACATATCTTATATATACCTATATATACAATACAAATTAAATTAGAGATGCAACATTCCGTCTCTTATTCCTTCCCACAAAAATACTAATAAATAAAACAACATTACTTTCTTTTGCCTAATTAAAAAAACTTTGTACTATTTCTATCAATATCATTTTTTTTTTAAATTTAATGTAATTTTTTCTTACTACTCCAACTCAACAATAATGGCTTTTTTTCTTTTCTTTTTTCTTCCTAAGACTCATTTAGTAGCTATTCCTCATGCATCGCACGAGTTAGTGACTAGTATAATATAAAAGCGAAAAATTTGACTTTTTATTAAGTTTGAGTAGTAAGCACAAGGGTTATGACTTTTCAATAAACACATTTTGATATATCAAATTTGAAGGGTTATAACCTTTCAATAGGCACTTTTTGGCATATATATTACAACCTATCTTTTATATATTTATATGTACAATACAAACTAAATAAGAGACGCAGCATTCTCTCTCTTATTCCTTCCCAAAAAAAAAAATAAATAACAAATAAAGCAACATTATTTTCTTTTGCTTAATTAATAAAACTTCGTACTATTTCTTTTAATATCATTTTTTTTTAAATTTCATGCATTTTTCATACTACTTTAACTCAAAAATAATGATTTTTTTTTTCTTTTCAAACTTATTTAGTAACTATTCTTGTGCATCGGATCAATTAACAACTAGTTTTTAAATAAAGTTTATTTGATTTATTCTACCGACTTTGTTCTTTCCAAAAAAAAAAAAAAAACTTTTTTTCAAAACCCTAGAAACTGTAAAAGAAAGTTCCGGCATTCTTTTTGGTGACCGAGTCTTAACCGGGTCGCTTTTAACCCTCCCAAGAAATTTTTTAAAACCAACATAATAGTAAAAAAAATATATATATATATATATATTCAGCAATTAAGGATTAGAGTAGGGGTTGAATATTAAAAAAAAATATATATATATATATATATAAGTGTTGAGCAAACGCGCCTCTAATGCGTGTGTGTATTGAGCTAAAACAGTGATGTGAGACAAAATGACACGCACAGTGGTTGCCAAGTGCGGACATTCTTGGGCCCACAAGGGTATTTCCACAATGATTACCACGCGCATTTACTGAACGTGAGTCTTCTATGTATTTCAATTTCTACCCACTAATCTCCCAAAAAGAACAAATCCCCTTTCACTTAGCACCACTCTATTGCCCTTCCCCTAATCTCTCATTCTCTCTCTATCTCTCTTCCTTCCTGTGACTTATATTTTTTTTCCCTAGTAGAACATATATTCTGGGATTTGATTTGTTGTCATATAAGAAGAAGTAATGACAGCTCCAAACATGGCGGCCATTACTGCTTCTTTAGAGAGGTCTCTTCAGAACTGTTCGCTTAACCAACCAANAGAATGAAAAAGCACAACTGTTTGGTATTTTTAAATGTATACGTGGTATTTATTTATGTAATCACATGGCGCAATGATGAGTGATCAACAAAGTTAAACGTTTCTGTATTATATTATTATATAAATATAGAAATATATATATATATATATATAAGTTTAAAATAAAGAATAAAAAACAAATCTATTACCTATTATGATTTAAAAGTGATATGTATAGTTTATCTATTTTAAACTTAAATTTTTAAGTATAAATTACCTTTACAATACAACCTAGGTACACTTTGATGACCTTTTTAAAGTTGTTGAATGCTTTGGAAAAGAGAAAAGAGAAAAGTAAATAGTGAAAACAAGATTTTAACTTGACTAAACCAATGGTTAGTTTCTTGTTCTAATAGTCCATGTCTCTATAATAAGTTTGAGCCTTTTGGGTTATGATATTTCTAACACCCCCGTTAAACTTAAGGTCAAACCTTGAGTTTGAAATGTCTTGAATGTATAATGTAATCAATTTGAAAAAGTGTAAGGCATGTCGAGGTAGCAAACTGTCACAGTTGACAATGTTGATTGACGTCTTTTTTTGAAAAATATGTCGACGAATAGAAACATTGTGTGTGTCTAGTATTGCTAACAACACAAGCAATATATGGTTCGCAGGAAGTTTAGGAGTGATCATGCGCACAAGGTGATGTGAGATGCTTGTGTAATGGGCTTGAATGGGTGTGCATGAGGCTATTAAGGCGGCTAATATGGCACCTATGCTAACGTGGCACTAATGATGGGACTAACGTAAGTTACATAATTGACATGGCAAAACTTTTGTATTGCCAACATGGCAATGATGACAGGGTTGTTATGGTGAGTAGGATCTTGTGTCGACGCTTTTGTACTTGAAATTTTCTCTTAAGTGAGATGTCCTTGCTTTGATTGAATTTTATTGTGTCATACTCCTAAATGGGTATTGGATTTACCATTTGTGAGGGAGGAGAAGACAAAGTTGTAGAGGACGACATTGTGGCTTGTGCTTGGATTCGAAATTTTTTTCTTAATTTTTTTATTATTTAGTGAATGGATGAGTGGTTCACACTTCATAATGACTTGGAAAAAAAAATACTCAAAAAAACAAAGTTTACAGATTTTGGTGTGTCATTACCATGGCTGAGAACGAATTTGGCTCTAATATCATGTTAAAGTTGTTGAGTGATTGAGAAAATGAAAGAGATAAAGTAGAAAAGTGCATAGCGGAAGCAAAGTTATAACATGTTTGGTCTACAACCTACATCCAAAGTAGGAAATCCTTAATAGCTACATCTTGACTATGAAACTTTTGTTTACAATGAATCAATGTAGAGTTAATATATTAGAGTGAGCTAACCCTAGACCAACCTAACAATTAGTACTTTGCTTGTTCTACAAGTACATGTGCTTACAATAGGTTTAAGCAATTAGTACATGTGCTTACCAAAAACGTCCATAGGCAGACAAACAAAAAGCTCAAAACAACTATCTTGGATAGCTCCCAACCTAGTGAGTTTATCAGCGCTTCTATTTGCTTCACGGTAACAGTGCTTAAGCCAAATCTGGGGAATAAGGGTAGCCAGAAGCCTGCAATCATCCACCAAAGGAGAAAGCAAGTTGTTAGTATAGATAGGAGATGACAAGATATCTGTTAAGAACATATTTTTATGTAATTGGCATATCTTTTGACAAAATGCACTCTACTTGTATTTGGATAAATCTAAGAAGGTTCAAGATGATCATCACAAGTGGTTAAATTGAAGACATGAAGATTACTCAAGAATCGCTCAAGAAAAGTGCAATCTGCAAGTCTCGATACCTCCTTGATAGAAACTTGATCTGTCAAGATTCATTAATACTTGACACATGTCTCAATTTATCGAGCTTACGGGATTCAGACTATAGCCAGCAATGTTTTTATTCTAAAAGGTTATTTGTTTATGGGTTTGTATAATCCTTATAGGACTAGGAAAACCCAAGGTTTGTGGGTTTGTATAATCCTTATTAGACTAGGAAAGCCCAAGGTTTGTGTAAATCTATTTGGAATAGGAGAGCCCATTAAGCTTCTATTTAAAGGAGGTGGAAAAAGAAAAACAAAACCCTAGAGAGCTTTATAAGGTTTTCTTTTTGAAACCCTAACTTCCTCCTATAGAAGAAAGAGTTTTTGCTGCGTTTCTTGTATGCCTTTGAGTTTTGTAATCAAGCAAAGTCTCTTACACCAACATTGAAGATCTTATTGGTGTTTCTATGTGAAGCTACTGCAAATTAACTACAACAATCACAGGGTTGCCGTGGAATTAGTCACGTACTAGGATCCGTACATCATTGGTTAGTCACATATTGGGAGTCATGCATTAAAAAGAGAGATTGTCGTTACATTACAAGTCCAATTAGGTATTGGGGAAAGGGTTTAACTGTATGTTAGTATTAGGTACTAGGATTCTTTTTACTTGTAACCGCTTGTTTCGGTAATAGTAGATTCTCGAGAGTGATGATCTTAAATTCACCTAATGGGGTTTTGCCCCGGTGGTTTTCCCCATTCGTAAACAAATCACCTTATCAAATTTATTTTCTACTACATTTAATTTAGTTGGTGATTTGTTTGTGCTACAACGCTTATTGCATGTAATTGAATTTAATTAAACTTGGCTAATTAATTGATTAATTAATTAACTTGGCCTATCTATATCCATGACAGATTTAGCATCTATTTCTACTTCAACAGCATTAAAGTTTTTATCAACACATAAAGATAAGCGATCTTCAAGGGCCCAAAGCTCAGCTTGAAAACTAGTTATTATACCGGTGTTTCTAGCAAAACCAACAAATCCAATCGCCATTCTCGTCCCAAATCAAACCCCCACATCCTGCCAGGCCGGGATTGCCCAATGATGATCCATCGGTGTTCAGCTTTAACCATCCTTGAGCTAGCCTTTCTAATCTGATTTGCTTGACTACCCGGTTTATATATTGCTTCCTTTAGAGAATAGGCACAAAAGTAGAATTCCCTTGCTCTCTAGATTATGGCATTAGCTAAATTTGGGTCAGAGTTTTTGTTTTACAACACAACCAGATTTTTGTTGTTCCAAATCATCCAAACAGCAAATAGAAACATCACCCTCTAAGGGATAAAGCCTTAGGTTGAACCTTTATCTTTGGTACAGTTTACTACTAGTTAGGTATGAAGATTTAATGAGAAAAATTGCCCACTACTGCTTTGGCTTCCCAATGCATTCCATATGGGAACAATGACAAGGCAATCTCTAAGAGCGTGAACAATAGATTCTATATTCCCGTGGTAAAGAGGGCAGGTTGTCTCCATTGCCATTTCCCTTACAACCAGGAACTCTTTAACACCAATAATACTATGACAGAACTTCCATAAAAATATTTGGATTCTTGAGAGTGTTTTGAGTGCCCAAACCCAGTTACCATGAAAAGGTTGGGGAGGATTGAGGTCAGTAGCTAGCCTGTATGCACTTTTAAGGTCGAAATCCCCATGTTTAGCACCTGTTTAGACCAGCTTGTCATGCGTGCTTGCTACCATAGCAAAAGGGGTTGCCTATAGTTCCTTTTTGCAATTTTGGGTGAGCTCAAAGGGAATCATAGACCAGACCCATCCATTCACTAAGACCACATCTAAAATTCTTCTTTCCTTACTAGCTAAGGGCAAGGGGCCTTGGATAATCTACCTCAACGGCCCCTAATTTGACCACTTGTCATACCAAAAACTTAGTTGGCTATTTCTCCCAGGCAGCCACCTTGTACCTTATTGAAAAATATTTTCCCCTTTATTCATCCCAGCCCATATTTGAGCGCAAGGTAGCTTGTCACAGTTTCTTGACCTCATTCTTTGCTGGGAGCAATATTTGTTCTTTAAAACTCTAGCTCAAGGAGCTTCCTCCTTTGTATAGAACCCCCATTTCAACTTGGCTAACAATGCCAAGTTTCTACCTTTGGTCGATTGTATGCCTAGTCCACCTTCTACCTTTGATCTAGTGATCTTGTCCCAACCTACCCAATGCATCCATCTAGCATGTTCAAATGTGCCCCAAAAAAAATTTCTATTAACTCGGTCTAAGCCCTTAAGGATCCTATTAGGAAGATAAGTGCACTGCATAATGTACGCCAGAATAATGGATGAAAAGGCTTGAACCAGAATCGCTTTTCCAGCCATGGAGAGTAGATTTGCTTTCCAACGCACCAGTTTTTGCTTCACCATATCTAGGATAAAATTAAAGTCTTGACTTCTTGAGTCTGGACTTTTGATTGGAATTCCTAGATATTTGCCTAAGGTAGGTGTAGACTGGAAGCTGAGAATATCATTGAGTGATTCTCTTGTATCTCTATCAACATTAGGGGAGAATTAAACCCTCAATTTAGTCTCACTAACTGTTTGGCCAGAAATAATGCCAAAGTGGTCTAACAGATGTTAAACAGTTGAGCAGTTGGTCTGATCTATTTTGGCAAACAATACAAGGTTATCGGCGAAGAATAGATGAGAGAAAGTGGGTCTTCCCCATGATGCCTTCACTGAAATCCAGTGCCTCGCTTCACATTTTTCTTTGATAAGTTGCCCAAGATAATCCATACAAAGGATGAAGAGATAGGAAGACAGGGGGTCCCTTTGTTTGATTCCCCTAGTAGGGCAAAATTCGTCGAGGCAACCCCCATTAAAGAGAATAGAAGTGGTGACCGTGGACACACAACTCATGACAATCTCAATCAAAGTTTTAGGAAAACTAACTCTTGTAAGCATGTCCCTAATGAAGCTCAATTCCAGCTTGTCATAGGCTTTCTCAAGATCAGTTTTAATTGCCATGTAGCCAACACTTCCTTTCTTTCTACTGATACTATAAATTAACTCTTGCATAATAATAACATTATCTGTCCCCCTTCTACCCTACACAAAGGCAGTTTGGAGAGGAGACACTAGCTTACTTAACAAAGGCCTCAGTTTAGCCACTATGATTGTTGTGATCACTTTGTAAACTGTGTTACATGGGCTTATAGGCTTGTAATTCCCAATAGTTTCAGGCCCCTGCATTTTTGGGATGAAAGCAATGTAAGTCTTGTTAAGATAATCAGGAATCTTCTTTTCTGCAAACACCCTTTTAACTTCAACTTTGATTGAATCCCTAACCACTAGCCAGATGCGCTAAAAGAATCCTGCATGGAACCCATCCAACCCCAGAGCTTTTGTTGCTTTTAGGGACCAAAGAATTGCTTTAATTTCCTCATCAGATACTTCACCATCCAGACTACCACTCTCCTCCTCAGTTAGCATTGTTTGCTACCTAGTAGAGAGCCCGGAATTCCAGGAGGCTTGACTATGAGAAGTGGTGTATAACTCTATGAAGCTCTTTCTAATGTAATTCATAACTTCCCTTTCATCATACAGCCAATCACCAACACTGTTCTTCATTGCTGATATCCGATTTCTTTTCCTTCTCACAATAGTCGATAGATGGTAGAAAAAGGTATTCCTGTCACCAAAAACCATTCAATTTATTCTAAATTTTAATGCCTAGAGCTCCTCTTCTTGAGTAAGGACCAGATCCAATTCCCATTGGAGCATTTTTTCCAGATCAACTAGAAAAGCTGAGGGTGAAGATACGAGAAACTGCTAGATCCCATTTAGCCTAGCCATTATATTCCTTTTCGTTCTAAAGATATTTCCAAAATGAGATTTGTTCAATGATCGGCATTTTTGGAGAAGTTTTCAATGGTCGTCGATAAGGGAGTAGAATTCTTCCAGGTAATGGAGACCATTATAGGAAAAGATGGATCAAAAACCCAGAAACTTTGAAATTTAAAAAGCCTTTTAGGAAAGATAGCAAGACTGGCCTGGGTTTCCATGAGTATAGGACAATGGTCCGAGTGGCACTAGGTAAGGTGTGTGACCTTGACTTTAGGAAACAAGCTATACCACCCTAGATTCGTAAAAAATCAATCAATCCTCTCTTGGATGAGATCATCAATATCTCTGCAATTCGTCCAAGTGAATCTCGGACCCGTGAAGCCTAGATCAATCATATTGTACCTGTCCAAACATTCCTTAAAAAGCAAAGACCTATTAACACTAACATTTTGTCCACCCAACTTGTCATCACTAGTAAGGGGTTCGTTAAAGTCCCCAGCAATAATGCAAGGGAGATTGTAAGAGTCTACAACACTAATTAGGTTATTCCATAAAATAGCATGTTTGGATGCCCTAGGACTAGCATACACAATATATAATATCCAAGAAAAGTCAGAGTTAAGGACCTTAATAGAAATACAAATTTCCTGCTTTGTGTATGTGAGCTAGGAGACCTTTGCTTTGTTCGAATTCCACAGCACCCACAATCCTCCAGCATAGCCAATTGTGTTTGTATGGATAGCACCATCATAAGGCAACCTGTTCATGATTTCTTTTGCTCTTTCACCTCTAAGCCACATCTCCATCACAAAAAAAATGGTTGGATCATGCACTCGGGTTAGCTCTCAAACATGGTACTGAAAATTGGGCTTCAGAATGCCCATATTATTCCACACTATAATATTCATAATGAGATGATGTTTGGGGGGGGGGGTGGGGGGGGGGAGGGAGGGAGGGTGGGAAAATCCTCAATTTGAGGCCGAGACTTCGCTTCCTCCCTCAAATTCCATTTGATTCGCCCTAGCATCTCCTTCGTCTATCCTTTTCTTGTTATCAAGATTAGACAATGCTCTAGAATCCCCATCCCCATCTTTTGCGAAATAGTGTGAAGACTGAACTCCAGAGTTGGGTGGAATAATAAAGGAGCTTCATAGTGTTTTTGCTGGTAACGAAGCTGGTTGATATCAACAAGTTCTTTAGCATTCTTTTCTCTGTCAAGTTCTCCAGAATCTCCACAATGGTACCTTCTAGATTTATGGCCCATCTCATCCCCTGATGAAGCTTCGAATCAGAATTGAGGCTCATGATTTGACTGGGTAGCATGGTTTAGGGAGAAGATAGCTCTGTGAGGTTCTTGGTTTGAGGGTAGCGGCTGAGCTTGAGGCTTTTTTGGCACACTGCTGTTTAAGTTCAAAGATACCCTAGAACGAGCTATTACCTTTTTACCCTTCATCGATCCACCAGAAATAGGCTTGGGCGAAGAACCCTCACTATATGGTTTAAAGCTTTGGCCCAAATTCACTAGCCCGCTAAATGCCTTTCTAGGAGGTATCGGTTCGGCTTTCCTATTTCCCTCTCTTCTCTAGCCCAACCCGACTCTCATGTCTCTATTCTTTGTATATGTTCTAGGCCATGCTTCACTTAGGGATTTTGTCCTCTCTTTATTGTACAATGATGAGCTTGCATGAACACTGCCCCTTTTTAGACTTTTACTCCCACTTTTCTTCCTGCTAATCACTAGCCATGGTCCATAGTTGTCCTCATTGCTTGTGCCAGTTGCTGCTTGTTGCAACGTGCCCTCTCCAGCTATTATCTCATGCAACATGTCCACTCCAGCAGTGTGAGAGTGGGCCCCTGGGTCATGCTCCATGCATGTTGTCCTTTCCCTTCTACTCTGTATGCCATTTTTCCGGTGACCAATCCAACCACATGAAAAAGCACAATTTATGAATACCCTCATAACTGATAGGTTGTTCCATTCCTCCAATAATTACCAAAGTAGTTAGCGGCTTCTTGACATTGACTTGAACACATAACCTTGCATATCTTCCCCTTGACTCAATGGTAGTATGACTATCAATTCTCAAAACATTCCCTATAGCTTTCCCAACCTACTTAAACACGTCCATTTCATAGTATTTGATTGGTAGCTTTGTCAGTCTAATCCATATAGCGATGGATGACACATTCGCTAGTGACGGTTTAAAGTTGGGCTCCCATGGCCTTATAGATAGGAAGTGCTCCCCTATGAACCAAGGGCCCTTCTCTAGTACTACTAAGAAGTCTTCTTTCAACCCAAACCAAACAAGAAAGAAGTCTTTCCCCAGGTTAATGATATCCATTCTCCCTGTGGGTTTCCATAAGGTGACCAACCTCGCTTGCAAGAAGTGATAACCCACTTTCCTGCCATACACCTTTACAATCAGAGAGTTTACCTAAGGAGCTCTGTTACGTTGCTTGGCATCTTTAGATAGGGTCATCGTAGCAACACCTTCCCTCAGTTCATCCACATTGTCATCTGAGTCTTCATCTTCCTCCATTTGACCATTCACCTCAAAAGCCTGATTATAGGCCCTTAAGATTTCCCCCAAGAGCTTTTCCTTGAAGGACAGACCATTGCTACCATTACTACTATCTCTTACCTTTGAGGATGGCCCCTCCCCATTGTTGAGATTGAAATCGCATGATGGACATCTTTAACTTTCTTATTGCTTCGGTCTAGTTTGATGTCTTCTTCTCTAGAAAGAAGAAGTGACTTGGAAAGGCTCTCCATTTTTTTTTTTTTTTTTTTCCCCCCCCCCCCCTTTCTTTTTTTCCTCTAAATCATTCCTCTACAATGAATTAAAAAAAAAAAAAGTTAAGATAAATCAATGCTTGTCTTTAAGCAAATTTTGTGAATTTTCTTCCCTAATCTAGTGCTGTTGAATTGCCACAAACACGTATAACCTTTTTTTTTTTTTTTGGATAATTCAATAATTAAGGGAAGGAAGATTTGAACTTGGGATGTCTCATTTAGAAACTAAGAGATGCAAAACATGTATAACTCTAGAAAACATAAAATCATCAACATCCCAATTATCAAATAGGACAAAACTTAGGTACTGTTCCTTAGGTTCCTCTATTAAGATTTAGCCATATGACTACTTAATTAAAAAATGCACTTCTTTCCTATGAGAAAAAATATATATAGCAAAATCTTAAAAGAGGAACTTAAGGAACAGCACCTAAATACTGTACCTAAGTCTTACTCTATCAAATAAGGCTTACTTAAGTAACCACAAAGCCTCTTCATCCTCGTTTAATTGAGCACACCCAATTGATTAACAAAAGAAGGCTCACTCAATAAAGAGGAATAAGAAACGACCTTTAACGAGGGTGTTCTTTAAAAATGAAAGATGTTATGGTAATTTACAAAAATATGAAGAGTGATAAAGAACTGGATGTAAAAGTGTTTGTGTTATTTTTTGTACAGTACTTTCTATTTTGTGTTTTTATTTTTAATTTTTATTATAAAGTGTTTACTTATATGTTTTAAAAGATGGGACGTACCCAAAAAAAAAAAAAAAAAAAAGACGGGATGTAGAGGCAGCATTTTCTTGGCGTTAGTTCGACCCAGGCATGGGAAATTTCAATTCTGGCCTAACGAGGCCATGGGAACCTTCCAAGAATTAGGTACTTTTTTAGAAAAAGCAATTTTAAATTTTATTATATTGAAAGTCAAGACAAGTAGCAGTACATTTGGAATTCCAGAAACCAGAGAGCCAAAATTCTGAATCTGAAAATTGTCAATTTGTCATGATTAATCTTGATTGACTAGATAGATACATATAGCCCAATTTTGGCATTATGGGTAAGTATAACAATTTTTTTTTTAGTTTCTACCGTGTTTTTTCAAAACTTTTAACTAGAAATTAATCACTTTTTTTTTTTTTTTTTTTTTTTTTTTTTTTTTTAAGTGCTAGTACCTGGACTTGAACTAGGGAGCTCCTGGTCAAACCCAAGACAACTACTTTAAGATCGAGTGCCTAACCACTCAGCCAATCCCACTAAGTTTAGGTAAGTATAACATGATTCATAAGATAGTGTCATTATGAATCTTAGAAATTTTGTCTAATACGATTGGAGAATTTGACAAGGAGACTCCATTATGGCGGCTTACAACACAAATGGGTAAGAAAAACAAGATTCATAGGATAGTGTTCGGGGAAAAAGGTAAAATTTTTACTTTTTGTCTAAGTTTAGTGTTTATTTTTTAATTCTAACTTTTTTTTTCTTTTAATGTTACATAAATAAGTTAATTTTTAGTTTCTTCTCATATTTTTAACGTAAAATTACTAAAAATTATATATTTTAATAAATACTATAAGTAAATAAGTTACCGAGAATTACGGAGTCATAAATCTAGCAACTTTAGAGACAATTTATTTTTTGCATTTTATTTTGTGACACCAATATATCTACAAATTTTGATGAATTCTATACTTGGACATTGTGGTGTCACATATTGAAATACAATATATTGTCTTATAAAAAGGATGATGAAGTTTTTGTCTTATATCATATGATTTAGAAATAAAATATTTTCATAAGTTTCAATTAGTAAAATACTTTTTGTCGTTGAACGAAAGATTTGAAATTCAAACCTTACCTACACTAAAATTTAATTAATGTTTTAATTTGATCTTAAAATGTGTGGTATGTGTTTGGTGAAAAACACAGGAATATTTGTATTCCACACCTCACCTTGAGGTTTGAAAATGACAAGAAAAGTTTAAACTAATGGATGATTTTCTTATTAATTACTAGGAAATGGAGTGGTTGGATTGTAGTGGAGGAGGGAGGGGAGAGTACAATTGGACAAGAAGAAAGGGACGAGTAGTGACAGACCGAATTTATTGGGGGAGCCGCCGTGGGCTAGAAAGAAAGAGAGATAAAGAAAGAAAGAGAGAATAATGCTACACTGTATGCTTCGTATTGTAACTTCACGAGATGGCTGGGACTGAATTACTTAAGAGGCCCAATATCAAACGGATTTTTCTGGTTGTGGAATCTAATTCTGAACTCTGCAAGGTTCTCTGTCAGTATGGTCCTCTTCTCTCTCTCTCTCTTCCTGTGCTAATATTCCCTCTGATCCCAGCAGGGTTCTTAGGATGTTTCATTGTTTTTTTTTTATTGGTACATAATTTCAGGAATGGGTCACGGATCATAACAAATTCAAAATTAAAATATTCCCATTCAAGTTTAGCATTTACTAGCTATTTCGTTTCAATAGAGTGGGGGTTTTGACTTCAAAAATGCAGTTAATCTTATGCACCACTTCACACCTGCACGTCTAAAAAACTAAGCTAGGAGAAAAGAAAAAAAAAAAAAGAAACAAAAAAGTTCACCATATGATAAAAGTTGACTTAGAGGTGGGTTATATTTTTAATAATAAAAAAGGGTTATATTTTGTTCAATGTAAAGATTATAATCTAATTATAAAAAAATTGTTATAATCTTCTTGCCTCAGGCTCAGGTGGCTATAATTTATTAAAAGATTTGGTATATTATATAATTTCCTTATAATAGTTTCAAATGAAATCTTAAATTTTAAAGATCTTTATTAAAATCATGAACTTTTTAAATCATTTTAATTTACAGACTTAAGAGTCATTGTAAATAAAAAAAAAAAAAAAAAAAAAAAAAAAAGAGAATGAACATCATGATTTTATTGAACTTGATTTGCCAAAGTGGTCAAATCATTTTGAGCTACAGAAAATAAAAAAAGAGGAACTTCTTCCATCCATACAACATAGTCAGAAACATTAATCGAGTATCTAGCTAGACTATGTGCTAATTTATTGCCGTCTCTTCTACAATGAGAGTATAGCAATTTTGCATAAGAGTTTGAAAAAATAATTGCATCCTGGACAAGCAGCTGCACTGAAGCTATTGTAGCACCTCCTGACTTTAAAGAATTCATGATCAGCTCTGAGTCTCCTTCCAGTATAGCTTCAACTGAACCTATTTCCAGTCCAAATTCTAGTGCCCTTGCTGCAGCTACTGCTTCAATTTCCACTAGTGTGAGTGCTGGGGAGAAGCTTTGAGCCAGAGAAGCCAGAATAGCACCTGTGTGGTCACATACCACAACACCGATCCCGCTTCTGTTTTCTGCCTTGAAAAGTGCTCCGTCAAAATTTATTTTGACCAACCTTCCGTCTGGAGGCTTCCATATTGCCTGAGGTTTCGGTCTTGCTGCAGGTATAGGTGGGAACACAGCAAGAAACTCATCCAGCCGTTCTTTCGCCTATGGTGCAAGCTGGTCCGAAGTGCAGCAAGGTTGATGGTTGCGAACTTGATTTCATTGATTCCAAACCCCCCAAGTTATCATCCCAAATAGCTCTGGGTTGCCTTGATTGTTAAGGATCCATGACAGCAACTCCTTGAAATTTGTAACACTTGAAATATGCCTTGAATTCCATTGTGAAGGAGACCACACCGAGCTGAGTTCGCTGCATGACCAATGTGCATGTAAGGGAATTTCGTCTTCCTTCCAACAACGTTCACACAGTGAATCCACTAGTATATGTCTCCTCTTCAGGTTTGATTTTGTGGGAATGGCATCACGACAGACGCGCCACAAATTTTTTTTTACTTTGTTCAGTACTCACAAACCCCAGATGCTTCTCCACAGATTCTTTTCTCCATTCTGTGCTATCTCAGGCCTAACCTCTTCTTCTTCCATCTTCAAAAACCGGTATCCAAACTTGCAAGAATATTGGCCATTTTGGGTCCACGGCCAGTACATCTTATCCTTTGTTGGGTATTTTGAGAGAGGAATTTTCTTTATGAGCTCAACTTCTTCAGGTACAAATAAACCAACTATAACTTCATCATTCCAGGTCCGGTTCTCTTCATTTATGAGGGCATCAACTGTGGTTTCCTCCCAACCCTCTAGGACAGGTGATAGTACACGGGTAGGAGGTTTAGATGGTAGCCAATTGTGCTGCCAGATCTGAACTTTCTGCCCTGTACCTATTCTCCAACAAGCACCATGTTTGATAACATCACGGCCATATAATATGCTCTTCCAAGCATATGAACCACGACTAGATTCCTTAGCCTCCATGATAGTGCAGTTAGGAAAAAAACGTGGTTTAAGGACCTTATAAAATAAAGAGGATTGATCTTGCAATAAACGCCACGCTTGCTTGGCCAAGAGAGATTCATTGTGTAAGGCTAAGTCACGAAAGCCCATACCACCCTCGCTTTTGGACTTGGTCATCTCACTCCATTTTAGCCAATGAATTTTTCTTTTGTCTCCCCTTTGTCCCCACCAAAACTTTCTTATCATCACCTCAATTTCATTACACAGCCCTATGGGTAATTTAAAACAACCCATTGCATAGGTTAGAATGGCTTGGATCACCGCTTTGATGAGAACCTCTCTACCAGCTTGGGAAAGAAGTTTTCCTTCCCATCCTTGCAATTTTCTCCATACTCTCTCTTTGATGTAATTAAAACTTGATTTTTTTCCTTTCCCCATCAAAGATGGTAGCCCCAAATATTTTTCATAGTGTTTAATCTCACAAACCCCAAGGACCCCTTTTATGATTTGTCTATCAGCTTCAGTTACTGATTTACTGAAGAAAAGAGCTGTTTTGTCTCTGTTTATTTTTTGGCCTGAGACATCTTCGTACACGGCTAGCAAGTCCATCACCTTGTTGCATTCTGTGGAGTTTGCCCTACAAAACAGAAGGCTATCATCTGCAAAAAACAAATGGGTTAGCTTAGGTCCTTGTCTGCATAAACTGAACCCATGGATGTTGCCTTTGCTAGCTGTATTTTTAATAAGGCCATGGAGACCCTCAGTGCACAAGAGGAAAAGGAAAGGAGATAGGGGGTCCCCTTGTCTAAGACCCCTTGAAGGATGTATCAAGCCTTTCGGTTCTCCATTCACTAATATAGAGTAAGTGACTGCTTTCACACACACCATGATTAGGCCTATCCATTGTTCACAAAACCCCATTTTTCTCATCAAAAATTCCAAGTACACCCATTCAACTCTATCATAAGCTTTACTCATGTCAAGCTTCAAGGCCATGAACCCCTTTGAGCCAGAATTATAATTTTTCATACAGTGTAGTATTTCAAAGGCAATAAGGATATTATCAGTAATGAAGCGCCCTTTAGCAAAAGCTTATTAGTGCTCAGTAATGACAGAATTGAGAAGTTTTTTTAGCCTATTTGCAAGAACTTTAGAGAAAATCTTGTAAAGAACATTACATAGACTTATGGGACGAAATTCTGGAACAAAAGAAGGGTTTTTCTTTTTTGGAATAAGGGTGATAAAGGTATGATTTACTGGGTGTGGGAGTGTACCTGAATTCAAAGTTTGAACTACTTCCCACTCCTCAAATTTGCACACCAACTCCTTGTTCATCTCCTCTGAAATTACATGTGGAATTTGGTCTATGGCAGCATCATGTGGAGTTGGATTTGAGGAGGTGAAAAGCTCCTTGTAAAAATTGATGAGAACCTCCCCAATATCATTTGGCTCCACCTTCCAAACACCATGTGGATCATTAATTCCCAAGATTATATTTTTCCTAAACCGGTGTGAAGCCCGGGTATGGAAAAATTTTGTGTTACCATCTCCATTTTTCAGCCAAAGAATACGAGAGCGTTGATTCCACATTCTAGTTTCTCTGTCCATCAATACATTGATCTCTTCCTTAAATTGTTTTATTCTAAAATTGCTGCCCATTCTCACAGCCACAGCTTCCTCCTCAATGAGCTCTTCCTTCTTCCTTCTCAATTCCCTCCGGACATTTCCAAACACATTATAGTTCCACCATTCTAAGTCTTTGCCACACTTGTCAATTTTTCCAAGAATTCCTCTATTTAGATCTCTTGTTACACAGGACCTCCAAGCTGCTTCAACTACGTCTCCATAACGATTATCTGATAGCCACATCTCTTCAAACCGAAAAGGTTTCTTATAGGGAGGAATCTCAATACCTGTCGGATTGATTAACAAGGGGCAATGATTCGAGGAAAGGCAAGGAAGGTGATGAACCCAAGTACCAGGAAACTTCATGAACCACTGATTAGTAGCTAGTCACGATCAAGTCTCTCCCATATTGAGTGCCCATCTAAATAATGCTTGCTCCATGTGAAATTTGGCCCAATAAAACCCAAATCCATAAATCCGCATTCATCAATAACGTCCTGGAAAGCTTGCATTTGACTATGAGCATGAATAGCTCCTCCCACCTTTTCTTCTTGTCTGGTAATTTCGTTGAAATCCCTCGCACACAGCCACAGGATATCTGGCTTATCATTGAGTGTTCGAAGCTTTTCCCGAGCCTCATGTCTTTTAGCTGTAACTGGTTCACCATAGAAACCAGTGAATCGCCATTCCTGTGGGGTATTTTTTCCAACAAGCACATCAATGCAATACTTTGATGAGTCTTCCACTGTGATTTTAATCTCTTCCTTCCACAACAAAACCAAACCCCCTCCTCTATTTCCACTAGCAACTGACTACTTATTTCTAAAATCAAAATTACGCAATATTTGATCTAGCCTTGCATCATCTGTCCATGTCTCGGATAAAAACACGATAGTAGGATCTTGTGCCCGAATGTAATCTCCAAGCTCCCTCACTGTACGTGGGTTCCCAAGCCCACGACAGTTTCATACTAAGAGACTCATTGTGATGGGCGGGGCTGTTCATCAGCCTCTGCCAGTATTGAAGGATTAATCTCAACAGAAACCACACGTTTTTTGCTTGGTAAGCCATTGAGATAAGAGAGCTGTTCATGACTCCTTTTTGTTGGTAACACCAGTTCTTCTTTGCATTCAGTACCCTTGGTTCTCCGTGTTACAGCAGGGTTGGTCATATGTTTCCATGTTCCTTGTTGTTGCACGTGTTTTTTTTCCTTACTGCCCTGTAGCTTCTTCACTATGTGGTGCATGATTTTCGGACCCTTGACCTTGACAAACCCTAGCCATTTCCTTGACTTCCTCATTAATTTCGTGACTTGAATGCTCTTTTCTTGTACCCTTATAATTAGGAAGAGACACGGCACTTAATTTTGATAAACCCTCATCAATCTTAGCAAGCTTATAAAGGAAAGACTCTTGATGCACCGAATTAATAGGGGTATTATTGAGACAGATTTTCTTATAGGGAGGAGTTAAATTCGGACTGAAAAAGGAAGGGGTATCATTCCGTGCCTCATTAAATTCCTTGTTTTTTCCCTTATCAGTAATTCCATTCTCCAACGGCTTAACATAATCAAATGGCTGCTGAAAATCAGGGGAGCATTTATTTTGTCCCTCTGTAACCGACTCCATTGATTGCACCGTTGGTGAGTCCCTTTGAATTTTTTCCACGTCAGATGGTGCCTTGTGGTGTGGCTGATCCGCCGTGCTGTGTACTTGAGCTTCCTTGGTAGGTATTGGACTCTTGGGAATAGAAGAAACACCCTTCATCTTCTTGTAGAAACCTGGTACAATGACCATGGTTTTTTGTGCTCGACTAACTGGGGCTGCCCTTAACCAAGGCCCAAACTGCTTGTCTTCTTCTTTGAGGGAACCTTCTCTCTCTACCCAGGCTTCACAGTCCCGATCGTCATGGTTGAGACAGCCACACCAATAGCAAATGTTTGGTAGGTGCTTGTATTTAAACGACACCCATAGTTCCTTCCCTTGCCTCAGTGACACCTTTCTTCCACTGCTTAATGGAATAGTAATGTCCAGCCTAACCTGAACTCTCATGAAACTGCCTCTCTCCCCCTCTGTTTTAGATTTCTTGATGACCGTTCCAACAGTACTACAAATTCCCTCCGCCACCTTCTGATTCATGAACCTCACAGGGATATCATGTACTTGCACCCAGAACGTAGTACGATTGAACTTCAATTCTTCAACTGGCATGTCCTTGTCACAACATTGCAACACCATGAGGTGTTTGTCAAAGCTCCAAGGCTCATTCTCAAGAATAGTATCAACTTCAAGTTTACTATCAAAAATAAAAAGGACAATGTGGTTGCCCATATTCTTAATTTTAAATCCATTTTTTGATCTCCACAAAGGCTTAAAGGTTGAAGCTATAGCTTCCATATTTAGCACTCGTCTTGTGAAGAATTTTGCTGCAATGATGAATTCTGGCGTGGCCATATCATCCTCAAGATCAAAGGTTGGCCCTTCTTTGTCCAAGAGTGATAAACCATTGCAATGGTTTATATTCTTTATATTCTTTATGCTCTTAACATAACTGTCAAATTTTGTGTCAATAAGATATTATTTACTAAATGATCCACAAACTTAACTTTTATGTATAATTTTAAATTACAAAAACTTGCAATTTAAACAATTTATTGATAAAAAAACTATTAATCTTTGATCTTCTGAAAATTTTGTAAGTATAGGAGGATATAAGAAGAAAATATAATACAATATCCATATTTATTAAAAGTATATTGAGTGAAGTTGTAATCTTAGACTACAACAAAGTTTAGAGCCAAACTTTATCCTATTTTTAATAACATTATATGCTAATTTAGGATTGTTGTAAAATTGTTGCAGTTTTTTTTGTTATATCCATGGCTTTTTTTGTTTGAAACCTAAAGTTCAGGTTACAAACATGGTATGATTAAAATACAAATTAAAATGGTATGTTTTAGCGGCTTTCCCAATTCATTCTCTGCATATTACGAGATGAGTTTGGTAGCTATGACGTGCTCATATCTGCACAACGGGAACATCCCCTAGTGGCTATGGGCGTGCCTCTCACTAATGTTGTTGGGTACGCATTTTCATCGTATTAAGCACTATTTAAGTATTTATTGGAAGCAAAACAATATATATATATATATATATAATTTATTTATTTGAAGCAAAGTCATACATAGCTTCTTGCACGGCACCGTTACTGCTTTATGCATCGTTTAAGTATTAGGGTACGTTTGGTACACTGAATGCAGATTACATTAGGAATAGTAATCTTTATTACTGGGAATAGAAGACATTGTAATGAAATAATTATTACTATTCATTAGTTTGGTTGTTACATATGGAAAACTTGTAAAAGAAGATGTATAAGGAAACTTTACATTTTTGGAAATATATTAATTTTAAAACCTATTATATACACTGAGGAATAACTATTATATCCATTTTAAAGAGGAATAGCTATTCTTCAATTTAAAGAATAGTTATTCCAATGTAATAATTAATCCATGTAATAAAGATGTAACCAAATGACCGAATTGATATTACATATGAATAGCTATTCCATTACAGGAGTTATTACAGCGTATCAAACGTACTCTTAGATTATTTAGAATTGGCATTGTTTATACTGATTCGAATATTGTATTTACCAAGCGAGAGAGAGACATGGGAACTGTATTACATTATCTTTTGATTTAAGCAATGTATAAAGGAAGAGTCAAACAACCTGAGTTGTGCAGATGATACCAAAACAGCCCTAAAGGTATCGAATGATAATTAGATTGGCCCAACAGTACTAATACTAGCAATTCAGATTCCTCATGGCATGGATTCAAAAACCCAACCAAAATTCCTCAGCTGGCCCACGATTCTACAAGATGGCGTTAAGCCCAATAGAAAAATAAATGAAGCAGGAAAACTAAAAACTAGCTGACTAGCATGGCCATTACAAATGAAGAGGTAGTTCCTCGGCCACGGTCAAATGCTGGCCCAAAGAGAAAACTCAAGTTTTGCAATAAAGAATATGAAGCTGGTAACTTGAAATTAAAAAAAGAACTCTAAAAATCCATCTAAAAGAGTTTATTTATTATTTTTTAAAATTCAAATTAAAAAAAAAAAAAAAAAAAATGAAGGAAGGAAGGAAGGAACTGGGTCCAAGTGTTGAATTAGAACTTGGATAAGGGCTTTGAGTGCCAATCGGCACATAAAGGCCCAGTTCAAGTGCCGCTGGAACTTGAGCCTAAGTTCCCTCCAAATTTCATTTTTCACTGTATCTTTCAATCCCAGCTTGCATTATACAACCCTATATACACCTGTGCGTAAAAAATTAAGTTGACTCGTTGAGTTTCAAACTCATCCTAACTCATCCCTAAGGCAATCTACTCTATAAATCCCAATCCCACACCCCCCCCGGGCAACCAATTCACAAAGCACATTGAAATCATTTGAGAGCTATTAGAGAAATCCACTAAGATGATTGTTGATCATTTATGTCAATTCACGCCTTTCTCAATAGCAAACAACTTAAAGATAGCCTCCCAACTCAAAGATTTGTCATCACTTTGCCTGAATCTTCGAAGAACACAATGAACACGAGAGCATCTTCAAAGAAGACTTCAAAGAGAAGAGGTGTTGCATTGTTGATCCAAGGAGGAGCCACCTGTCCCAAATTTATGCAACAAGTTACCATTCATCCTGTTCGAGTCTCGACCCAAACCAAATCAAAGTGCTGCCCGAATGCCAAGCTTGAAGAAAGAATGTGTGTTGCACTTACATTCAAAGCATTCAAGGTTCCCCCTTCGCATTTAGGTATAAATCCCTAAACTGAGTAGTTTAGATCCTAAAACTTCAAATTTATGATGTGTCATGTAGTGGCGGGGCCATTGAGGGGCTAGCCCCAAAGCCCAAGAATGTTTTTAATAATATAGCTTATTTTGATTATATAGGTCCGTTTGAATAGAACTTATTTTATTGAAATTAAAAAATGAAAACTGAAAATACTGTAATAAAATAATTTTTAAATGTGTGAATAGTGCTTAAAATAATAAAAAAAATTTTAAAAGTATTGTTCACACGTTTGGCACTGTTCACAAGCCTAAAATCACTGTTCATGGATAATGAATAGTGTCAGATGCGCGTCCAGGGAAAAAAAAAATGAAAGAAACGCAAACGTGGGTTTGGAAACATGGATCCAAACCCACAATATATATATATATATATATATATTAGATAGCTCTTACAAAATTAATTTATATGTGTGTGGGAAGATAGTTTTTAGCATTTGGAACTCATAGTCTTTTAAATTATATCACTAACTTTCTTTTATAATGGTTCATAATGTACAATCTTATTCCAACTTTAACTTTCCATTCAATTAAAATATTAAAATAAAATAAGACTAAAATGACTTAGATTTCTCATCACTCAATTCAAAAGTCAAATAAATTCCCATTTTTTCTTTAAGCTATTCTTAGGAGATTAAGACAAGATATGCCATTTTTTTTTTACACTTTGATTTTGATCAAATATAGGCAAAAGGTGTAATATTAATATTAATAATAAATTTTGACAAATATCTATTTAGCTTGATTCACAATTTTTGTTATGCATCTATTAATTTGTAAAATACTTCTTTTGCTTGTTGAAATATTAATAGTTTTTTTAAAACATTTTCTTTCTTTCTTTCTTTTTTGTTGGCTAATGTGGGTGCCAAAAGCTATTCTATAGTTTGAATAATCCCCTAAGTATGTGTAGTCCCCCTTGTCCCACAGAAATCAAGTAATTACATAGAAGAATCCTTATTACCCCAAAATGTTGGTTAGGAGTTTTGAACTCCATATCTCATGGATCTAATGAGGTCTTAAAAACCACTAGACCAACCTGTCTCTTTTCTTTTCTTCTTCTTCTTCTCTTTTATTTTTTATTTTTTATTTTATTTTTTAATTACATTACTATACATAACAAATACTGTGTAAATGATTTAATGGTTACATTTTAACTTGGCCCCCCAAAGATAAATTCTTGGCTCCACCATTGATGTCATGATGTTTGCCTTCAATGATATGGGATAAATCGCGTGAACATGTTAGATCCACTTAGGGTTTATAAAATAAAATCACATCTCAAAACTCTTTTTGAAAACCCTAATCTTTAATTTGATTTCACACTGTAACAAGTTGTTTACTTGTTTGTCACATGTTAAAATGCTTTTCTTGCATGACATGGATTCATGAACTCCCTTTTTTAGAAGATCAATTCACCAAGTGAGGTGGGCGTCTAACACTTTTTCACTTTATACCTTAGCCTACAATCTTAAGTCTATGGTTTGTAGAATAGATTTTATCATATGTAATTTTCATTTTTTAGAATGTAACTTGGAATCAAAGCCATGTATTTTCTTAGATTGTATATAGGATGAAGGTGATGTATTTCTTTTTTATCTTTCTATCAAATGTAAATTTTCAATTCCATAAAAAAAAAAAAAATCAATTTATTTTTATTGTTTTATTTTTCTCTTTAATTAGAATAAGTAACGACTTCAAATGTAAATCCCTTGATCTACAGGGAATGTTATCCTTAGTTGAACCATAATTTTGAAAGACAATAACATAGTCTCACTGCTTCATGTTAGTTTGGCCTAAATGAAAAATTTTAGTAGGTTGAAGTTGTGGTCTCTTACAATTGCAAATTAAGCTTGGTATGCTTTCTAATGTTACAAGGTTAATAATATTTAATTCATAATACAATTTCCCTTTTTTGCTTAGAGAAAATTATTATAGAGGGCGACTCCCTCCTGACTATCCAAGCTATTGAAGTTATGGATGTTGGGGGGTTGTTGGCCACATTGTAAAGACTATTATGCAGGCAGGGGTGGAGCTACCTTATATTCCCCAAAAATGTTCATTTTTTTTTTTAATAGCTAGTAAAAAATTGGCCCTAAAGATTTTTTTTTTTTTTTAAATTTTTATTTTAGATGCCAATAAAACAGAAGCAGTTACAAAAGACCTGGGATAACCCAGTTGTGGTGTCCTAATATGGTTGCTGCTAGATCAACTATACAATAAACTGAGCCCAAAATGGCTCTAGGAACACAAAATGCTTTACATACAATACCTTATTGTTGTAAAGTTCTAAGGTCTTCAACCATAGCCATTTCCTGCCATCTGTTAATACATATTGAATTACAAGCTTGCACTACGCTATTGTTACTACATAGAAACAAAAATTTGCAAAAACTTAATCTTTTAGCTGTCAAGGCTGCCTCCACAAGTGCCTCCTGTATTGCTGCACTATCTACAACAAAAGTGGACTATGATGACGAAACCTTTCGTCACAATATGTCCTTATTTAGTCACTGAATACATATGGTGACGAAATGGTGATGAAACAGCATTCATCACCTAAGCTCCGTCACATAATGTATTGGTGATGAAAATGTTTCACACCAATAAAAAAACGATAGGTGACGAATTTTTTTTGTCACCAATAAAAAATGATGGGTGACAAAAGTTTTTCGTCACCTAATATTTTCGTCACTAAACCTTATTTTCAGTGATGGAATACTTCGTCACGAAATATATATTTTTCCCAATTTCAATAGATTAGGTGACGAATTATTTCGTCATCAATTTCTGCTTTAGTCAGATATGGCAACGAAAATGATCTCACCAATTTTATTTTATTTTTATTAATATTCTTTACATTTACTTGCCATTACATTAAACTATTCATTTCTAACCAAATCCATAAAAACAAACATCCATTCATTTCTAACCAAATCCATAAAAACAAACATCCGTACAATCTAAAAATGCAATAAAGATGTTCACAAAGTAATTACAACCATTTATATACAAATGATGTCTTAGCTTCCAAACTTTACAGAAAATTATTTGAGTTCAAGTAGTCCAACAAAAGCTATCTTTTTACCACCAATCCCATATCTGCACAAGTTTAAAGGAAAATACATCAATAACAAACTAGACTGCAAACCTATATCCCTGATAAGATGTACTACAAAAAAAAAAAAAAAAAAAGATTATTATTAGTAAGACAATGCAGAAAAAGTCCACAAAATACCCAATAACAAACTAGACAAAATAATCATAGTGCAACATCATATGAAGCCAAAGCTATCAAAGAAATAAGACCCACAACATTCTCATCAAATAAAAGCCAAACGCCCACATTGCAAACCATGGAAGAATTATAAAGAATGCAGAAAAATCCCAATTTAAAAACAAAACAAATAAATTGAAATTCAAAACAAAAACCCAGCCACCATCATAAACACAAATCCAACCACCACAACGAATAAAAAATCTAGCCAACACTATTTAAAAAAAAAAAAAAAAAACTAGCTACCACCATTAAAAAAAAAACCACAGCCACAGCCACCGCCATAAACAAAAAACCCACCACCACTATTAAACAAAAACACAGCCATCACCATTAACTCAAAAACCCAACCACTACTATAAACAAAAAACCTAGCCATCATAATAAAAAAAAAAATTAGCTACCACCATAAACAAAAAACCCACCACTACTATTAAATAAAAAAAACATAGCTACTACAATTAACACAAAAACCCAGCCACTACCATAAATAAAAAACCCAACCACCACCATTAAACAAAAAGCACAACCACCACTATTAACACAAAAACCTAGCCACTATCATAAACAAAAAACTCACCACCACCATTAAACAAAAAACACAGCCACCACCATTAACACAAAAATACAGCCACATGGCAATTTCTATTTGCTTGGTATTTATTTCTCTTCTTTAATGTCAAACTGTTCTTTTTTTTTTTTCTTTTTCTTTCTTTCTTTTTTCTTTTTTGAATTCAATAATTTTGCATCTAATATGACAAATGAGACTTTCTTTTGGTTCCCTTTATTTATATTTCTTCATTTTGGCTTCTGTTAATGGCTATCTAGAAAAGTTTTTCATTTTTTTTTTTTTAGTTTCCTTTCTATTTAGAATGATGTTGTTTCAAAGTGTCTCACAAGATTAACACAAAGTTTCTATTTAAATTCTTCATCTGCATGCTAGGTGCCCAAGTTATTGAATCTTTAAAAGGCTTTTATAAAATATGCTCACTACATTGAGCATTTTCTATTAGTTTCATGTTATTCACGTATGTGAGTTTTTTTTTTTTTTTTAAGAGCACTTTCTTTTAATTTGAACCTATATGCCAATAGAAACTATTAGAAATCAAAAGAAAAGGGGGAAAAAATAAACTAAAAAGCGTATAAAAATGTGCATAGAGGGTGTGAAATAAAGAAGGCTACACACAAATGTTCTTTTGATGGTTTAGAATGCAGCTGACACATTTTGTTCATTTCTCTTTATTATTTTTGTATGCATATGGATATTTTATTTTTTGTTGATAAATATGTATATGAATATTGTACATACATTGTTTTTCAATGTCATGTAAAAGGTTATATGATTTTGATATTAATTGTATCAAAATAAATTGTTGAGTTTGATTTTGAAAATGATATTAACAAGTAAACCAATGTTACTGACAAGTGAAGTAAGCACACAAAAACATAGAAACCCATAAAACAAACATTTCAGGTACACAGAAATTAGCCTAAAAAAATAAATAAAGATTTAACCTTTAAGGTCCCAGAAAAACCCACAAACTAATTCAGCACCAAACAAAAACTAACAAAACCCACAAAAATTAAACTTAAAAATCTAACATATCAAGTCACAAAATTGCATTTATTTAATAGACACATTCATGCACACACAAGAAGGGGGAAAAAATTATAAAAGCAATGTCCAAAATCCATAATGATATATATAAAATCAATAGGGATTGTTGTTCCATATCTCAAAAAATAAATAGGGAAAGACTCGATTACCTTCTCCAATCCCAAAAGCTATGTCCTAAAATCAACACCTTCTCTAATCCCAAAATCAATATCCTGCTAATCCTGAAAGAAGAAAAAATAATCCACAAAGTCACCAAGTTTAACATGAGAGAGAGGTAGAGAGAAGAGTGATGAGAGAGAGAGAGAGGATCGATGAGAGAGAGAGCTTACCAATCTTTTTGGGAGAGGCTGAGAGGCGTGGGTCTGTCTATGGGAGGAGAAAGAGAGAGTAACAATGTTTTTTTTACACAAATAAAAAAGAGAAAGACTTAACTATAATATTTAGATGTTGTTACTTAGATGCTTTTCTTTAGATCACTCTCTTAAGATTTTATCATGTATTTTTTTTTTTTTAATGATGAAAGTGTATTTTTAAATTTAAGTAGTCACATGGAAGAATTTTAAGAGAGAAACTTAAGTAAGAGTACCAAAAATACTGTATAGAAATTTATCCAATAAAAAATAATACAAAAAAAAAAGACACCTAAAAAATTTAGAACCCGCCTACTCTAAACCTAAAAAATAACCAAAATACCTCCGAAACCTAAAAACTTACCGAAATAGCCTTGATGCTTGAAAATGACCAAAATACCCCTAATCATTAAAAAATAAACCAAAATACCCCCAAAACCTAAAAAATGA
>NW_027069524.1:28455-43448 GCF_002906115.3 Quercus suber | reverse complement strand
TATATATATATATTAATGAATTAATGTTAGAGAAAAATTAAGTACTTTTTAAATTATTCACTTAATTAATAAAAAATACTATTTTTTTTCCTAATCATAATTACCATAAGAAGAAAAAAAAAAAACTAAATTCCGTGAATATCAAAGCTAAATCATGATTATCAAGTAGTTGTGTAAATATATATATACATATATATAATAATGTTTTTGAGAAGTAGTATGTAGTACAATGTACACTTAACCAAAAAATAAAGTAGCATAATGTACAGTGTTGCAAGTAAAACAAAAACTAAAGGTTAAAAGAATCTCAAAATTATGCGGCACTCATTCATTCTATATTAAAAACTAAAAAACAAAGGTGCGGCTCTTATTGATTTGTTGTGTATACAAATAGCAATAGTAGACTAGCAAAGCAGTAAAGCACACAGTTTGTAAACTAAAAGTAGAGGTTCATTTTTTTTTTCTTTTGAGGAGGAGCAGCACGTAGTGATTTTTTTGATTTCTTTTCACGCGGTGTCCATTTTTATTTTTTTTTTTTTTTTTTTTTTTTTTTTTGGGTATTTTGGCCAAAGTTTAGGTTTCAAGGGTATTTTGGTCATTTTTTAAGTTTGTGTGTACTTTGGTCATTTTTTAGGATTTAGAGGTTTTGATCATTTATTAGGTTTAGGGGATATTTTGGTAATTTTTAGTGGTTTTTGAGCATATTTGGTGATTTTGGGGGTATTTTGGTCATTTTTGAGGTTATTTTATGGGTATTTTGGTCATTTTAGTGGATTTTTAGCATAATTGGTAATTTTAGAGATTGTAGGAGTATTTTGGTCATTTTAAAGGTTTCATGGGTATTTTGCTTATTTTAAAGATTTTGAGGATATATTGGTCCTTTTAGTGGGTTTTTTAGCATATTTGGTGATTTTATAAAAATCGGCTTTGGGTAGGGTATGGATATCTATGGATAAACAGACCGGCTAACAATTGGGTATGGATACTAATTGGGTAAGGTAATCAGATATGCATGGATAAATTAATTGGGTCAGGTATATATGGGTATATCTTGCCCATGGTCATCCTTAATTATTTGTAAACAATAAGTGACGAACACTTATTTCTTCACCAAAAACACCTCCATCTTAATATTGGATGATGAATTTGGAATTTCGTCACCCTTCGATTAGTCTTTGGTTAAACAATAGGTGACGAAAATTTATTTTGTCACAAAAAACACCTACATCCTAATATTGGGTGACGAATTTAGAATTTCATCACCTCTAGTAAGTTTTTGGTGACATGAATATTTCGTCACCCTAGGTTTGCCTTTTTTTCATGACCTATAGTGACGAAATAAATATTTCGTCACCAATTTGTACATCTTTGGTGATGAAAGATGGATTTCGTCACCAATTTTAAAATTTTTATAATATTTGGTGACGAATTCTTCTTTTCATCACTAAATGTTATCATTTGGTGACGAAATTGTTTTTCCTCACTAGATTTCGTCACCATAGCCCACAGTGGCGACTCTAGGATTATTTTATAGGGGGTTCAATAAGAAATATAAATTATACAAAATTTTAAACAAAAGATAAATTAAAAATATCGACATCACCAAAAAAAAGAAAAAAATATTTAATATATTAAGTTTTACAATTGCCTATTATGATATTTCATATTTTAAAATTGTTGCTTGATATATTCATTATCAATCTTACTAGCTACATTTGTTTTAATGTATATAGTCATGCAATCATTCATCTACTAATTTTCCATTTGATTGATTTATGTAAAATTTCTTATGATCTAAATGAGTTTTTTCTAAGGTTTAAGATTAGCAAATTCTACTTTTGTTACTGGGCTAATTAAAATTTTTTCCCACATTTTAGATCAAATTAATTTGTTATTGAAATTTTTCCGTGTTTAAAAAGATCAAGATATTGTCAAGATGATTATATTTAAGTTTATTTCAATTGTGCTTAAGGTTAAGGTGTTCAAATTTTTATTTTAAATGTCAAAACAGGAAAAATAAAATAAAAAATATTATAATAATTTTTTTTAGGGTTCAATTCAGGGGGTTCATTTGAACCCCCTGGGCTCCAAGTGGAGCCGCCCCTGATAGCCCACTTTTGTTGTAGCTAGCTAGTATTTGCTACTACACAATTGGTAGCACTTGAGAAAATGGAAATTCCTTGGATATTAATGGCTTTATAAGCAAAAGCAATTCTCACGGTCCTTCTTTTCCTAAGTCCAGCAATCTTGATTAATAGATCCCAAGGTCCTCTGAGGTTCTAGTTTCCAAAGGAGGTTGAACAGATCTTCTTCTTCGCATGCTTGTTCTACTAAAAGCATCCTAAAACCTGCAAGTATGACTTCCATAGGATTATGATCCTTGCTTTCATGAATAACAAGATTCCTGTGATTTCAGGTAGTCCAGAGATAAGTGAAAATAGCTTGGATATAGTTCATCATATCTTGGTCCAAGCTCAAGATATTACTAATCCAAGTCTGCACTGAAGAATCTCTTAAGTTAGAAGTGTGAACTGCTAGTGTAGATCCATGCTAGCAGGCTCTAACAAAAGAATAGTGAAGGAATTGTTAGGGTTTGTGCCCTAAAATCCAAGTTATTAGCATGTTATAAATAATTAAATTGTTTAATTATATGAGACTATTTGAAAATGAACTAATTAGACATTATCATAGTCTTTGAGATGCATTGTATGTGATTTATGTAATTTAATTATAGAAAATACAAATTACAAGTTCCTTGTAAACTCAAAATATAGTTTGTAGTTAGTGATGAAATTGGATGTTTCATCTGCGAAGACTATAACGAATCAACTAAGATGGTTTGTCTTGATCATGGAAGTGGAGACTTCTAATTGATGTGTTGATATGTCTTAAGTGTGTAAGACGTATTGAACAGGACCGCTGCGACATTAATTATTCAATTAACAATTGTCACATGAATAATTAATCTCACGGCTTTTAATTTCATAAACTCTCAATCCAATGAGGATAGTGAACCCGATTATGAAATGTAGGTTACTTTGATATATTAGGAGTGAGATCTAATTAATGGTCAAAACCTTAGTATGTTGGGTAACCACATGTAGTGTTAAGGAAACACATATTCTTAAAATGGAATCCATAATCTCATTCTATAGGGACATGAAATATCCCATTGAGATAAGTTTAATGGGAATTGGTTATTCAGTTCAATTAACAACTGTCACATGAATAATTAATCTCACGACTTTTAATTTCATAAACTCTCAATCCTAAGAGGATAGTGAACTCAATTATGAAATGTAGGTTACTTTGATATATCAGAAGTGAGATCTAATTAATGGTTAAAACCTCACTATGTTGGGTAACCACATGTAGTGTTAAGGGGAAGGGGACACATATTCTCAAAATGGAATCCATAATCTCATTCTATAGGGACATGAAATATCCCCTTGAGATACGTTTAATGGGAACTGGTTATTTAGGGCCGGCCACTTAAGTAAGAGTTACTAAAGTTCATATTTTATGAAATTAGATTTCATAAATATGAATAATTAAAAGATCAAACTGGGTACTCAAGGAATAAAATAGTTGTTTACAAAGCAACAGTTTATTATGACTTTGTTCACTATGGATATTTCATAGAGGGGTCAAATGATATCATATTAGAGTCTTGGGAAATAATTTATTAATAAGGGCTAGAGTGCAATTATATTTTTATACTGGTATTTATATATAATTAATGGTAATTTTGATCTTATCAAGAGTTGACAAATAAGTCTTAGGCCCATTGGAGCTAGAACCTTGTTAGTCCATTTGGTCTCATCCCAAGCCACACACTTAAGCCTAATTAGGCTAGCCTAAAAGGCTAACCAAATTAGATAATCAGTTTTTATTTAATAAGAGTTATTAAATAAAGTAACTGCTATGGTAGTTAACATGTACGTATGATTAAAAGAAGAGAAAATAGTTTTTCTCTGCAGAATCTTGGAAAAACACTTTTCAAAAGGAAAATCAACGTACACAAGAGCTGATTGAGAAACCACTCATCTTGGGCACCATGTGGAATTAGGATGAAAATTGAAGGTATTCTCAAGTTTTGTTTTAGAATTCAAGGTTACATGCTATCTCTAGTGAATGAATTAGATCCTTGTGTTGCTTTCGCTGTGGGTTTGTATGAGATGCAAAACTAATTTTTCCAACAAGAATGGGAAGTAGATTCCTCCTTTTCCTTGCATATAGGGCATGTGTTGTTAGTAGGAATACCTATGTTTTACAAGGTAAGTAAGGTAGGGAGGCTATCATGCATAAGCTTCCACACAAAAAGACTAACTTTATGGCGTACATTCACCTTCCAAATTAAATTCCACACCACTGGTGGGTTCTAGAATGGTCTAAGTTGAGTGTGTGAGGCTGGAATATGGTTCTTAAGTAGTAAGTTATAGGCAGTCTTAACACTATACTCCCTAGAGCTTGAGTGTTTCCATAAGAGTTTATCTGAGATCACCCCTGTTTTAGATTTCATCACATTGAGTTTGGGGATAAAGCTTCTTAATCAGGTCACATTTCCATACCCCTCTAGAATGGTCTATGAGATTAGCAATAGTTCCAGAACCTAAGTTTGAATTTTGCAAGTTTTGCTTAGGACACTTGAACCAATCAAGGTGATTGAGAGGAATGTTAGCACCATTTCCAACCAATCATCTAGCTTCCCTAAGTTTTATGTTATCTTGTTTGATAATGTTCCTCCAAAACCATGAGTGATCTCGAATATGAAACTGGCTGGGCCCCCCCACATATCCTTGTTTCATTCAAATTTATTTAACTATGCTAACCTTGTGTTAGTCTTTCTCCATCTCTCATCCCAACACATCATCACACAAGCTCAACTTTCATAAGTTTTACTTTTTTTTTTTTTAATGAACATAAAATTTTATTGACAAACACAAAGAAACAAAAACTAAGTAGCAAAAACAACATGGATTTGTTTTGAATAAATTACATCTAGAAAAGGGCTAAGAGCAGAACCTTGAACAAAATAACCAGACAAATTTTGCCTAAGGCACCAGGAAACTAGAACATGGGCTGCTTTGTTTGACTCTCTTGGACACCACCTAAAAACAAAGTGCTGGCCACGAGATGCCCAAAAAAGGGAATCGGTTAATATGGTTGAGATTCTCCAAGGTATGGCATCAGTAGGGGGTTTAAGAGCTTCAATGAAGGCTTTGGCATCACTCTCAACCACTGCATTCTCAAAACCACATTAAACAACTAAACGAGTCTCCCAATTAATGGCCTCAGCCTTTGCTTGAAGAGGGAGGTTGGTTTCCACCTGTTTAGACAAGGAGAAAAATCAAATTCCCTCTCCAATCTCTAGTTTTACTATTGGGCTGCAGCTTCCTTTATCGAAGCTTATTACTTCACCTTCTCAATTTGTATTTTCCACCCACCTCATCACACAGTGAAAGTGTTCTTTAATCTCTCTACTCCTCCATTTCTGCTTCTCCTTTTTCATTTCTATTTTATCTCAATTTCTATTCATTTCTGTCTAACTCCAATTTCAATTTTTATTTACATTATTGTTGGTGATTTGTTTTTTTTTTTCCTTTTATTTATTAATCCAATTAATATTCTATATTCATTATTTTTATTTAATATTTCATACTAACATACTAAAACAATCACATTTAAGTAAGATTTGGTATGACAAACACATCTAGTGCGAGATTAGATGCATAAATCTTCATAATCCAATATATGGTACCACTAATCTTATTTGTGTTTAACATTTGGAGAAGCAAATGTTGAAGTTGATGTTTGAAAATTCGTTAATGCAAGAATTAATGAGTGGGCTGGGTCATACATAGATACACACATGTATATCTTGTTAATCAATATGACCATTTAGTCTTATCTCCCTCTCACCCAAAAAAAAAAAAGTCTTGATTTCAAAATAATGTTTTAAAAAAAATGTTATGTCCATAACATTTTTGTAATTATTTTACAATAAATTTTAAGTGATAAATTTTTATTAATTATTACCGATGGATAAAAAAATATTTTTAATAATAAATTTAAATTATAACTAATAACAACTTATTATATATAATTTATTATAAAAATATTACCAACATAACAAAATTGGGCATCGTGTCAACGAGTGCATTGCAGCATTAGAGGTAATCCGTGTCCAGTAAGAAACATAACCGTAAATTCTAGAAACGTGAATTTTAAGCGAATTGACGTTGATGCAACGCCATCAAATGTCAATCAGCAAGTAGGATAGCCTTCCATGCATTTGTCTAGAAGGGTAGAACGGTAAAAGTCAGTACAAAATGCCGCGTCGTCCAATACGGGGACAGTTTAGTCATTGTCAATAAAAGTCTATAAAAAAAAAAAAAAAAAAAAAAACGTACAAGAGAGACAAATTGTCGATTAGAATTTTGATTTGACGACCATCACGAAAGAAAGAAGAAGAATTGGTTGTGAAAAAAATGTCGAAGGTAAACGAAGGGGTGGTGATGGGAGTTCCGTACTATATCGGACAGAATCCATACCAAGCCGGAGCGCCTCCACCAAACGCCGTCTATGGAGATCCCAAGGGTATTCCGATTCAGCAGACTATTTACCGCGACACCCCCGCTCCTTTCAACTGCGTTTACTGCGGTAGTTCTGGACTTACTAACATCAGGTAACAAAAAAAAAATTATAATTAAAAAACTCTTGAATTTTATTTTCCTTAGTATATTATGAATTTCATATTGGTTGAATTTGATTTTAACTGAATTGTGAAATTGTGGATGATTATCTATTGTATATCATGTGACTACAGTTTAATTTAGAGGTCATATTTTGCAAAGTTTATGTATCAAGCAGGCCGGCTTTGATACAATTTATCAATACAATCACACAATAACCTCTTTTTGATGATTTTATAAATGCTCTGGCATTATGGATTGTTGGGCAAGGATTATATATACTTGAATTTTATTGATTGAAACCTTGTTGAATTGTTCAACGGTGTGTGGATTGATAATTTTAATGTGTTGAGACAAAACACATCAAGATTTTTTTTATTGTGAAAGTAATGTTGGTTAGAAAATTTTCCTACTTGTTTATGAACATTGACTTATGTAGACAAAATTTTATTTAATGAGAGAGGCATGTGAGCACCATTTTTGGAACCAAATTAGGTTAGATTAGCATAGCAGAATTGCTTTGATCTTTGAAGCCCTGACAGGGCCTTGATATCGAGGAGTATTGTAGCAGTTAATGTGTGACTGAGAGCAATCCTTTCTTAGTACCTTGAAATTGATCTTGTGTTGTTAAGACAATGAATTATCTGGAGGATGTCTTATATCAAAAAGATAGACAATCAAACCTATTTCTTGATTCAATAGAAGCCCAAAGAGTTACTTGTGAAAGGAATTGTCACCTAATTTGGATACTATGGAATGCTTATGGTCGAGCTTGCGAGTCTTGAGATTAGTTTAAATTGGTGATTGGGACCATGCTAAGAAAGCTAAAGAGTGATGAAGCTGTCCTACATTTTTACGATTTTTGAAGAGTTAGAGGAAAGAGTAAAACAACCTTTTCAATCCTTTTATTTATTTTCCAAAGTTACAGTGGATTTGTATGTTAATTCTCAATTATCCAATTGGTTTCATACTGTTTGCATTAGATTTCTGTGGTATTGCCCTCGTCAAATCCCTGTTGCATTAGCCATTTTGTGCAAGTTGGAAGTCTTCTTGGCTTATCCTTTATTGCCAAACTGGACTAGTCACAAATACAGTAACATCATCTTCTCTGAGTCAATAATGCACCATGGTCCTTAATAGCAAGGTTTTTCACCACCTGTAAAATGGTAGGGGTAATTTTTTGTTATTGACCATGTCCTTTAGTGGTTTACAGAAATCATGAGAATACATTCAACAACCTTTTTGGTCAAGTAATACTTTCAACCACATTTGTTTCGGAAAGATCAAACTTATAGGCATTATCATAAACATTAGAAGGAAACAAGAAGATCACGTGAGGCTTTTATCAGTGATATAGTAATTTATTGTAGTTGGGCTCTTATGTCAGTTTTTTAATGTCTTGGGAAAGACTTACGAGAGCAGATAACTTTATAAGCATCAATGTTACGAGTAATTCTTAGGTACTTCCGTAGTACGGAGAATTGTGCTCCCTCCTCTCACATTCATGATGACTTATGAGAGCAGATAACTTTATAAGCATCAATGTTACGAGTAATTCTTAGGTACTTCCGTAGTATGGAGAATTGTGCTCCTCCTCTCACATTCATGATGGGGTCAACTCATTAAATTTATGGTAGGATCCACCATGAATGTGAGAGGAGAGAGTACTATTCTCCATACTCCGGGAGTATCTAAGAATTTTCCCAATGTTACATAATTGTTGACAGTTCCTGCACATGCATTGCTGTTGCTGTTGTCCTGAGAATCCTGTTCATTCAGGTAGGTTGTCACCTCTTCTTTGGACCTTCTTGAGAACAGAGGAATCTGTTCTTATGATGAATATCTTATTATTATAAATATTATTTTTTTGGATGCCCTATATTATATCTACAAAATGCTGGGGCTTTATCACTGGTTGTTCACTTCCCCACATTTTAATTGGCCTTGACAATTTGGCTTTTGGGAACTTCACTTTCCAGCTTTGGTCTTTTGTACTCGCTGCTTCACGTCTGTTGTGTTTATACCTGCATTAAGCCACATTGGGGTAGCTCCAATCAATAGATAGGGAAGGGTCTGGATATGTTTCATTGAATAAATATACTTCTTTCCTTAGAGAGCCAATCAAATTTGACAATGAGTCTTTTAAATGTTACTGGCCATGTAATCTTTTTATTATGGTAGACAGTAATGTACTTTTCCCCTTTCCTCTCTAATTATGATATTTCACATTAAGTCCAGATCGAAGCCAAGTTTAGCAGCTGTTGTCGGTTGCATGATGCCAATGATGCTTGGAATTTGCTTTCTTTGTCCTTCAATGGACTGCCTCTGGCATAAATATCACTACTGCCCTAGCTGCAATGAAATGGTATAAGTATTATCTACCATCTTTATTTATTTATTTATTTTTTAAAAGTCCCTCTCATTGCATGCCTTTGTTTATAAACATATTGATTGATAATTAAAATGTTCACCTGGTTTATAATGTAGGTTGCGAATTTTGAGAAGTCGGATGCCTGTGCAGTGATGGATCCACCACAGTGGACACAGGAAAGCTTTGCATTGCCTGCGTGATATGATAACTCTGTTATTCAGATTGTGACTGCAGTTTTTATTCGTTTGTATTTGCTTTCTTGTCTGCTTGTTGTCATCTTGTTTCCCTTAACAATGAAGTCCTAAAGTATGATTCTGGGTACATAATTTCAAAAAATGTTACAAAGATAACAGTGATCTTTGTGACTCAAACATGATACAGCTAGTTACACTTCCCGAATTGCTGACAAATCTTCGTGTGAATTGTTTTTGCATATACTGATATTTAGACCTGCATCTTGGATGTTTCAGCAGCAGTATGAAGCTTGATTATCATTAATACTTCTCAATTCTGATTTATAAGTTTATTCGCGTTTATTATTTAAACAAGTCATATAATTCATTAAAAAAGTCATTTGACTAACACTATACATGGATGAATCTTCCATTGCCACATGGTGGGTTGAAGGAAGACGGTTTCAAACAGGTTAGGAATTAAAATTTTTCCTTAAATTAAATAGAAGTTGATTAATGATTGAATGATATTCTCTTCATTTCTCTTATATGCTTTTGATATGTTGAATGAAAAGAGGGAAGAGAGTTTCTTGTTATGGTTTTGATGAAGCAGTTGATTATATGGTCAACAAATAAAATGATCACCTACCAAAAATAGCTAAGAGTGGCTTTGATATGGCACCGATATGGAGAATTAATTTGGTAGTGTGGTAGTGATCTCATTCATACTCGTTATTGATCTCTTGATTGGATTATTTCTTATACAAAGCTTGTCAATGGGATATTTTCCATATGTTTAACCACTATTAGTCATTGTTATATTGAGTCTTAGATGACAGGCATAACTACCATTATTATGGCAGATCAAGATCTTCTAGAGTTCCTACGGTACTCTTCATGTAAATTTCTTTTAATTTTGACAATTCTTTTACAATAAAAGGTCTAGATTATGCAATGTCATCAATTCACTAGTAAAATTTTCTATTAAAAAAAACAACTCATGATTGATACTTAAATAGGGTTTCTAAATTTCTAAATGCCATCCCAATCACCTTTTTTCCCTCCATTTCAAGTTGTTCAACCAATCTGCAGGTATTGGTTAAGTTCAAGCCATGGTCTCATTGGAATGAATCTCTTTAGAACCCACCAACGTACTTCTAGAAGATATGTTTAAATGCCAAATGCAGCCAAATCAAATTCTATGTTCCTAAATGTTAACGATTGGACTTTGGCGAGAAAATAAGGTCTATACTTTCCCTGGCCAGATTTTGCAATTGATTTCAAAAAATTACTGTAAGACATAAAAGAAATTAGAATAAAGGGTGAGAAATTAATCAATCCTAGGTGGTGGTAACTTCCTTTATGACCTGCGCTTTGAAATTAATCAATACCCGAAAGGATTTGTCGACCAAAATGAAAAGGAGGAAGGGGAGGAGAAGGTGACGAGGATGGTTGTCAGGTAGGGTTGTAAATGAGCTGAGATTTGTCGAGTAGTGAATGTTCAAGCTTGGCTTGACAACAAAAATAGAAATATTCAAGTTTGGTTTGAGTTTGATATGAGTTTGCAAATAATGTTCAAGGTTGAGCTCGTTATAAAGTATAAAAACTTGAGCTCAACTTGGCTTGGCTTGGCTTGGCTTGATTCATTAGTTGAGCCAAGCTTGAGCTAAATATCAAGCCAAGCTCTGAGAGAATAATAGACCTGATTATGAAGTGTAGGTTACTTTGATATATAAGGAGTGAGATCTAAAGTCACGATCAAAACCTCAGTAGGTTGGGCAGCCACATTTAATGTTGATGAAACATATATTCTCAAAATGGAATTCATAATCTCTTAACAGAGATATAAAATATTCCCTTGAGATACGTTTAATAGGTTCGGTTATTCGAAGTGTTAGACCTAACCACTTTAGTAAGGAGTTGCTAAAGCATATACTTATGAAATTGGATTTCAAAAATATATGATGAATAACTTAAAAGGATTAAACCGGGTACTCAAGAATTAAGATATAGTCATCTTTAAAGTCGTAGTCTATATTCATGACTTTGTATTACTACAAATATTTTATGAAGGGGTTGTATGTATAATAAAATCTTGGGATATAATTTATTAATAAGGCCTAGAGTGCACTTATATTTATATAGTGATATTAAATATAATTAATGGTAACTTTGGATTTGTCAATTGGACTTGTCAAGAGTTGATAGAAAAACCCAATGTCCATTGGAGCAAGTATTTTATTTGTTCCCTTTTGGTCTCACTCCAAGCCACATACTAAAACTCAATTGGAATGGCCCAAAAGGCTAGCTTAATTAGATAATCAGTTATAAGGAGAGAAACATACAAAATTTTGTAAGTGAATGAAATGGTTCATATGAGAGACCACACTTCTTAGGCACAAGTGGAATTAGAGTGAAGATTAAGAGTATTTCCAAGTACTTCTAATTTTTGGTTTTGAATTTCATTGCACTAAGATACACTCTCTTGTTCTTATATTTTGAAATTTACATAGTACATGTTATTTATTGCGAATGAAGTAGATCCGTTAATTTTTCGCTACGTATGTTTTGTATGCGATACAAACATGTATTTTTCCAACAATTGGTATCAGAGCGGTCTTCAATTTTGAATTTGTATAACATGCTTTGTGAGTTTTGGAATCAAGATAATAGTTTCATGATGTTAGAAGATTATACATTTAATTTTCTGCATGGTTGTTGAAATTATTGTTTGATGAAAACTAATATTGATGTTATGATATTGTTTAAGTTTGATATTAAGTATGTTAAATTGAATTTTAAGGCTATAGCATCAATGTAATTTAGTTTTGATATCAATCTCTGTCTATTATTTTCATTGTTCATGAAAAACTGTTGAAATCTGCTTCAAAAATATTCTGGAAAATTTGAGTTTCATGAGTTTCGATCGATCGAGTGAAATAGTGACCAATCTGTTTTATTCAATTGAAATTCGATTGTTATTTGATCGATCGGATGTTCTTTTTCGATCAATCGAGAAGCGATCGACTACCAATCGAGCCAGGCAGATTGTTAAGTACGAATTTTTTAACTTTTTCGATTGATTGAGATACACATTCGATCGATCGAAAACTAAGGATTCTGAATTTTTCTAAGTGTTTTCATATAGATAAAGTGCAAGGCAATGTGTATGAGATTACACGTATTTTCTAATTAAAAATCTTTATTTTAAAACATCTAGTGAGAGAGAGATACAAAGGTTGGATCTCATGGCCTCCATTGTCGGTTTATAGTAGTGTGATTAAGTACCTCGCCTTGGCATATATGCCTTGCTCCCAACGGAGGGTGTTTAATTCATGGTACTACATATTAAACTTTTTAATGATGGATGAAATGTGTTTTTACATTAAGAATAACCATGCTACCATGAAGTTACTTAATGACTCACATAGATTTTAGGCAACGATGTACACTAGACTAAATTTAATGTTAACCTCCCTACGGAGCTATGTCATTATTACTTAGAGGCTAAAGGAAATAAGACATATTATTAGTGTTTGATAAAAGTTATCATGATAGCACTAATAATGATAATAGTTCTCAATCAGTTATAGTGTTTATAATTTACTTGCTACCAAGGAATTTTAAACATGGGATTGGGTTGTCGTTGCATATTTTATATTATGGTTTTATTAAGGCTCCATACTATATGTTTATATGCTAAATTGATAATGTCCATTTTACTTATTATATTCATGTTTATTGTTTTTAGATTTAATCATGGCATCATTTAGCACACTTGTTGCTATTCTTAATCAAAACAAATTGACTGGATCCAACTATGTTGATTGGAAAAAAAATTTGGACATTATTCTTCCTACTGAAGAGCACAAATATAAACTTACTCAATGATGTCCTAACTTTTCATCATTAGATGCTCCTCTTGAGGAAAAACAGTGATATGATCGTTCGCAAAAATCTAATGAGATGACCAAGTGCTATATCCTAGCATCTATCTCAAATGTTCTACAACGTCAAATGCAAGATGTAGGACTAGCTTCGAACATAATGTTAAGTCTGAAGGAGATGTTTGGTGAGCAAGGCCGTTCTGTTAGGCAAGAAATTATGAGGCAAATTTATAATACCAAAATGGCTGAAGGCACTTTAATGAGGGAGCATTGTCTTACAACGATCTTTAATTTGAATACATTGGAAGTTTTAGCTGCCGATATTGATGGAGAATCCTAAATGGATATGATACTTCAGTCACTACCAGAATCATTCAAGAAATTTAGACTTAATTATAATATGAACAAAAAGATTTATTCATTGTCTAAATTAATGAATGAATAGGTAGCGGTGGAAGGCGTTCTTGGTACCTCCAGTGTTGATGCTAATATGGCTGAAGCTTTTACTTCTCAACCTAAGTCAAAAGGCAAAGGTAAAAAGAAGAAAAAGAAGGACTTTACCAAGCAAGATGGTAAAAAAATTGCCTTAGGAGTTGCCAACAAGGGAAAGAAAAAGGAAAACGTTAAAGTAAAGTGTTTCCATTGTGGTGAGAAAGGTCATTGGAAGAGGAATTGTCCAATATTTAGAGCTGCCAAGAATAAGGGTATGAAATGTTCATTCCTTCTTGAAATATGTTTTATACAAAATCCCATGGATTCCTGGTGTGTGAATTCAGGTTGTACTAATCATATCTATAATTCTTTGCAAAGTTTTCATATTGAAAGACTGTTTAAATGTACCTAATGTTCGTAGGAATTTAATTTCTGCAACTTATTTAGGTAAACATGGATATTATGTTATCATGAAAGATAATGTTGCAATAAAGAAGGATAAAGTGTTTATTTGTTCTGGCAATATTGTGGATGATTTTTATATTTTAACTCCTGATAAGCATGAATTATACAATTTTGAATTAGATAATGACTCTCATGTAAAATCATTAAAGGGAAAGTTTCCTTCTAATGATGCATATCTTTGGCACTTGTGTTTCGGTCATATTAATCCAAATAGAATTCAAAGACTGATCAAAGATGGACTCTTAGAGCCATTGGCCTTTGATGGATTTCCAGTTTGTGAATCTTGTTTGGAGGGCAAAATAACCAAACAACCTTTTAATGCAAAATGTAGAAGAACCCAAGATTTGCTAGAACTAGTACATTCAGATGTATGTGGTCCTATGTCAACCCAAGCAAAAAGAGGTTATGAGTACTTCATCACTTTTACGGATGATTACTCAAGATATGATTATGTGTACCTAATGAAACGGAAGTCTAAAGCTTTTGAAAAATTAAAAGAGTTTAGGGTTGAAGTTGAGAATCAATTGGGTAAACACATAAAGGCCATTCGATTTGATCGAGGTGGTGAATACCTTCTTGGAGATTTCAAGGATTACTTAACTCAAAATGGGATTGAATCCCAATTGACTACACCTGGAACTCCCCAACAAAATGGTGTAGCAGAAAGAAGGAATAGGACTCTTTTGGAAATAGTTAGATCCATGATGAGTTACTCAACTTTACCAAATTTCTTTTTGGGGGTATGCCTTAAACACATCAATACATCTTTTGAATTTAGTTCCATCAAAATCTGTTCCCAAAACACCTATGGAATTGTGGAGTGGATGTAAGCCTAGTATGAAATATCTCCACATTTGAGGTTGTCCAGCACATGTGCTAAAAGGGAAGCCTGATAAATTGGAACCAAAATCAGAAGTATGTTTGCTTATGGGTTATCCAAAACAAACTAGAGGTTATTTATTCTATAATC
>NW_027069524.1:0-21485 GCF_002906115.3 Quercus suber | reverse complement strand
ATGATCAACTTGGTTGCTACCATTGAAGCTTAAAGATAATCAAGCGAGGGTGCTTGTAGCTGATTGAAGAATCCAAGAAAGAAGGAGTCCGTGGATTCGGAGCTTGCACGTGGTCGTGTCAGTAAGTTCTACTGGTGGGTAGCATTAGGAAGTCAAGCGGGGAGCTTGTAGTCCTTCTGTATGAACTTCGATTCTTTCGCATAGTGGATTCAAGTTTACCTTGAGGATAGCTAGGTCAAATCCTCCCCAGGTTTTTACCGTGTAGTTTCCTGGGTCATCATATCTTGTGTTCATTTATTTTCCGCTGCTTTATTATTTTGATATAATTATTTGATTGCTTTAATCTAGAATTGCATAATTTGACTAAGTAACAACTTGGCTAATTAATCTAGGCTAACCAATCTGGTTGTTTTAAGGGGTCTAAAACCGTTCACTTTTAGATATGGAGTTCCTCTGTTTGATGACCAAAGGCCTAAGACTCATGAGGAAGAAAATATGATGAGACAAGTTCCTTATGCTTCTGCAGTGGGAAGTCTCATGTATGTCATGCTTTGTACTTGACCAGATATCTGTTATTCAGTTGGAATGGTCAAACCGATATCAATAAAATCTAGAACCAAAACATTGGCAAGCTGTAAAGCATATTTTCAAGTATCTACGAAGAACAAGAGATTATATGTTTGTTTATCGGTGTGAGGATTTGATTCCCATTGGTTATATAAATTTAGATTTTCAATTAGATATTGATTTCAGAAAGTCCACTTCAGGTTGTGTATTTACCTTGGGAGGTGGAGCCATAAGTTGGAAGAGTGTTAAGCAATCTTGTATTGCGGGCTCCACCATGAAAGCTGAATATGTTGCTGCTTGTGAATCGGCAAAGAAAGTTGTTTGGCTTAAGAAATACCTTTTTGATCTTGGTGTTGTGAGCCTATCACATTGTTTTGTGACAATAGTGGAGCAGTTGCACAATCTAAAGATCCAAGGAATCACAAGAAAGGAAAGCACATTCAAATAAAGTACCACATCATTCGAGACATTGTTGCTCGAGGAGATGTAGTAGTAGCAAAGATAGATAGTGCAAATAATCTAGCAGATCCCTTTACCAAAGCCTTGCCCCAAAGGACTTTTAAGTTACATTTAGAGGGAATGAGAGTTAAATTAGTGCACAATAGTCTTCAAGGCAAGTGGGAGATTGTTAGGATTAGTTCCCTTAAATCTTATTGTATGATACTATGTATGACATTATGTATGACTTAATGTTATAATTAATAAAGTTGTTTTATTATTATCTAAACTAATGGTAACATGAATATTTGGACATTGTCATATAGTCCATAAGAGGTATAGTATGTGATTTAGTCACAGAAAATATAAGTCACAAATTTTTTGTAAACTCAGAATTTTAGTTTGTAGTAGGTGATGAAATTGGGCATTTTATCTGCAAAGACTATAACATATCAACTAAGATGATTTGTTTTGATCATGGAAGTTGAGACTTCTAGTTGATATGTTGATATGTTTTAAGAGTTAAGACATATTGAACTGGACTACTGTGAGATTTATTATTCTCCTAACGACTGTTAAATGAATAATAAATCTCACGATTCTATTTACATCAACTCTTAATCCTGAGAGAATAATGAACCTGATCATAAAGTATAGGTTGCTTTGATATATTAAGAGTGAGATCTAAAGTCACGATCAAAACCTCAGTATGTTGGGCAGCCACATTTAGTGTTGATGGAACATATATTTTCAAGATAGAATTCATAATCTTTTAATAGAGATATAAAATATTCCTTTAAGATAAGTTTAATGGGTTCAGTTATTTAGAGTGTTAGGCCTAACCAGTTTAGTAAGGAGTTACTAAAATATATATTTATGAATTGAATTTCATAAATATATGATGAATAACTTGAAGGATTAAACCAGGTACTTAAGGATTAAGATGTAGTAATCTTCAAAGTGTCAGTTTATATTTATGACTTTGTGTTACTATGAATATTTTATGAAGAAGTTGCATGTATAATAAAGTCTTGGAATATAATTTATTAGTAAGGCCTAGAGTGCAATTATATTTATATAGTGGTATTAAATATAATTAATGGTAACTTTGGACTAGTCAAGAGTTGACAAAAAACCCAAGGCCCATTAGAGCTAGTATCTTATTTGTTCCCTTTTGGTCCTACTCCAAGCCACATACTAAAACCCAATTAGAATGGCCCAAAAGGCTAGTCCGATTAGATAATCAGTTATAAGGAGAGGAACATACATAATTTTGTAAGTGAATGAAATGGTTTGTATATGAGTGTTGGACACTCTCTTATTCTTCCTTGAACACATACATATAAACTGAATGAGAGACCACACTTCTTGGGGACAAGTGGTATTGGAGTGAAGATTAAGGGTGTTTCCAAGTACTTCTAATATTTGGTTTTGAATTTCACTGCACTAAGGTACACTTTCTTGTTCTTATATTCTGAAATATACATAGTACATGTTATCTATTGTGAATAAAGTAGATATGTTAATTTTCCCCTGTGTATGTTTTGTATGCGATACAAACATGTATTTTTCCAACATAACTATCAGTGCATCTTCATAGGGTTGAACAATAACCTTGAGGTCTTTTTCCACAAAGCCAATGCTTTCGTCTTCCCAACGTCTCTTTTTGGGTGCGGGGCGCTCCAATTTCGTGTCAGAAGTTGAGTTTACGGTCAATACCCTAAGTGGAGTTTTCATAGTCTCCACCCGCTTCCTAGCTATATGTATTACCCCTATGAGCTCCTGAGCTGGTGTTGAAGTTCTTGAGGTGGTAGCCCCTTTTAGGTCTTGCGGGCGAGAGTCTTCCCATACCAAGTATTCTCCTAAATAACCTGCCTTTCTGAGTTGGTGCAAGTTGCCCTTTAGGGTTCAGAAAACCTCAGTTGTTTGCCCCCGATCCCAGTGATATGAGCAATAAAGGCTTTGGTTTCGTCTCATAACATCCCTACTCATCTTGTTTGGCCAGCAGAAGTATGGGTTGTTCTTTATTTTTTCCACAATCTGGTATACAGGTTCTTTGTACAATAAGCTACCATTTCTGGCCTCATCTTCTGAGCCTGAGGGAAAAAGTCCCTTCAAGGTCAAGAAGCTTGATTTGTCTTAACCTCTTTCTTCTCCGTGATGGGTGCTTTAGCTTTAGCCTTATCTTGCAATTGGTCATTTTCTAATCTCTTATACTCCTTTACCCACTCCATCAATTTATTCATATCCATGACTGGTTTTAGGGCTAGTGAAGCCCTCAAGTCAGAATCAATGTGGAGTCCCACCTTAAAAGCACTAGCCACAGTTCCTCAATTATCTCCCTCAATCTTGTTGTATAATTCCCAATAGCGATCTGAATAAGCTTTGAGGGTTTCCCCTTCCTTCATTGCCATTGTAAGGAGTGAGGCAAAAGGCTTCAAGGTTCTACTGCACGTCATAAATCTCACCCTGATCGCTCTGGTTAGCTCGTCATATCCTCGAATAGCCCCTTTTTCCAACCCATCAAACCATCTCATAGCTATTGGCCCTAGGCTAGAAGGGAATATTTTACACATCAGAGCTTCATTTTTAGAATATATGGCCATACTTTGGTTATATTGATAGACATGTTCCATGAGATCTATTTTGCCATCATAAATAGGAAAGTTGACCTTGTAAATCCTTGCGGTAGATATTTTTTCTTAATATCTCCTGAGAATGGGGACTGAGATATTTGATGCAGAGCCTTACTCATGGCATCATCACTAGAAACTTGTGGCATCGTAGGGACTCAAGAATGAGGGATTGTCGAGCGTTGAGGAATTGGTCTTTTGAGCTTTTCCCTATCTTGCTCTTCCCTTTTGCCTTTGTGGTGAGGTGGAGAGATTGTCCTTTCCCAATAAGGAGACTGCTCTCATTCCTCATGGGGATGGGGTGATCTCCTGTCTCTCTTCCTATTCCTATCGTCCACCACACACTCATCTCCTTGGGAGTGATTAGGTGTCGGACTTGGTCCTCTCCGATGATAAAGCTCCTTGTCTTTATGGCGTAGCAACTCTTTGTCCCTCTCTACGTTCCTCTGCAGCAACGCCATTTGCTCCCTCAACCTTTCCACCTCCCTATCCCAATTAGAGTAGGACAGACCTTTTGTATTGATAGCAAACCCTTCTCTTTGTGGAGGTGGGCTAGGTTGTCGTTAAGTCTCCTTATGAACTTCAGAGCTCTCCTGGAGCTTTGACTTTTGGGGGGTGTTTGTACTATTCAGGCTATCTTATATGCATTCAATGCTGCAAGGGTTAGGCAAGAACCCCCCCATTAATGCGGAGGTAAAAATCTTCAATCTTCTTGTATGTTTTAGAAGTTTCCTGTGGTTCCAGGCTTCTTCTGGAAGCCATACCTGGATCATTTGTGCACCATGCCTTGGGTAGGCTAGCTTTTTACCTTTTCCATGGGAACTGCTTTCTCGTGTCGCTTTCCTTTATCATAATACTTGGGATGATCTAGCTCCCCTTCTTCCATAGCTTATTGCCCTCTAGGCCTTCCTTCTAATACACAGGCCATGCCCAATTCGTTCCTCGTGGTCCAGTTACTTCTTGGGCTTAAGGCTCAGATGGGGACTTTTCTACTTCTCATTAAAAAAAAAAAAAATTTAATATAAATTCGTGTGTATTATTACTATTATACTATAAAATAATATATATAGTTAAAAAAAAAAAGCTCAAATAAAATGAAACTGTTAGTAAAATAATATTTCTTTATGGTTGTTTTTGTAAATACAACTACCATTTTGGGTAATTGAAAACAAGGAATCTTCCATGAAGGTTCCTATTAGCAAATTTATGTCATTTCCCAGATCCTACACATGTGAAAGACCATATTCTCATCTCACCTACTCTCTTTGTATTTTTTCTTTTAGGGGTGTAATCGGTTCGGGTCGTTTGCTGTTGAAGGCAGTTTTTGCACCGAAGCAAGAATTTTAATTTTAACATATTGGGCACCGAAATTGACTGGTAAGGAAGGGATGCCGAACTAACCAATTGCATTCAGTTTCAGTTCTGTTCAATTGGGTTTCGCTATTTAGGATGTGAGAAACAAAAGCACCAAAAGAAAAGAGAGAAGCAAATTTACATACCAAAATAAGAAAAAACCTATTTCCCTTTGCTTTCCCACACTTTCTCAGCACCCATACACCAAGCTTCAAGCAAACACAAGAAACTTATACGCAAAATCTAGAAGATTATGCATTTTTTTTTTTTGGGTTAAACATTTTTGGGATTTTTGAACATTTTTTTTTTCACTTTTTCAGTAAACAATCAACATAAAAAACAAACTAAATTAAAGAACTCATAATTTAACACAAAAGAACATACCCATGAGAGAGTTGATGAAGAACTTTAACAAAAAAGAGAAGTAGAGATTCAAAAGAACATATATACCCTAAGAGAGAGAGAGAGAGAGGTGATGAAGAGGAAGGTGGAGAAAAGCAAGAACAATGGAGGCGTGGAGAGGTGGTGAGGAGTAGCGTGATAGAGAGAAGAAGAGACAAGAGAGAGGCATAGCCATGGAACTCAAAGAAGAAAAGAAAAGAATGAGCTAGTTGAAGTGAGAAGTGTAGAAAGTAAGGTTTGGGTTTTTTTTTTTTTTTTTTTTTTTTTTTTTTTTTTTTTTTTTTTTTTTTTTTTTTTAAAAAAAAATGTTATTATCATGATTCAAACCTGGGCTAAGTGTTGTCACATGCGTATCTTTCCACTAAACTAGAGGTGATCTTCTTGAAATATTTTGTACATAGTAATATTTAATACATATCGGTCGGTTTCATTTTGGTTCGGACTTTTATTTTTTGAACCTGAAATTGAAATCGAAAATTTTGTTTTGTATGAAATGAAAATCAAAACCAAATCACACTGAAATCAAACCAAAATTTTGGATACGGTTCGACCGGTTTTTCGGTTTTGTGCACAGCCCATTTTCTTTACTCATTTACTCTCTCAAAATTCATACTTTCAGTCTCCTTCCTCATTCAGACCGTGAGACTCACAGTGCTCTCTTCTCTTATTCTTCTTTTTCTTCTTATTTATTTATTTATTTATTTATAACCTCCTCTGTGCTAGAGTGAGACAGAAATCAAAGAATTAGAAGGATTGTTTGTGAGTTGTGACCTGTAAAAAAACGCTGCATTAATGTTCAGGAAGGCCAAAATTCGTACCAAGCAGAAAAGGCATTTTAGCCAATACTGGCTGAAATTGACTAGAACAGCTAAAACAAACTGAAATTGGGAAAAATCTAATATGAGGTGAAATAGAGAGTATTACCATTCCAATTTGCACACCGGTACGAGAAATTTCGACTGTTCCAGCTTGAACAGAATGAAAATGATAACACAGATAAAAACAATTAAATCCAACACACACACACACATATAATATTTATTTATTGCTTATACATATAATGTTTGTAATTTTGATTTAACATATGATATTTTGTTACGTAAACATATATCAAATAATTGTTTACATCATTGCCAAAAAGCAAAAAGTAAGTCTTGACTTATCTAAAAGTATATAAGTCAATTTAATAAAAATATTACATAATAAATTATGTATGGTATACATTAAATACACTTTAATTTAATGAGTTATCTATGACATAAGAGTAATTAGAAAATAAAAAATGCATCAATCAACTATAATGTTTTTAGTAAAAATCTAAGGGACCATTATTGAAATTTATATCCAAAATTATTATTAATTTTTTACCAAAAATACAAGATGGAGGATTTTTGAAAAGTCAATGGAGGCTATGGCCCCCATAGCCCTCCTCCTTCTGCCCCTGCTCCCACGCACTATCGGCTAGTGTGCCTAATCAATCACGACTTAGAACTTAGAATGGCTTAATTAATTTCGTTTAGACTTCTCTCATTTTCCTGGGTGTGGTTACTAGACTTTTGGGGCTAGCTTACACTGTGGGTGCTAAAGCCTTAAACAACACTATGCTAGCTATACCCTCTAATAGCTTATTAGGAGGGCCTTTTGGAGTGGATTGGTTTGGCTTAGGTTCCGGCGTTGGCTTAGATGCCTAATCTGGTTGGAGGACCAAATTATATGGAAATATTGCACCCTAATGAATGATAACGCCACAATTTTTGTTAGCAGGTCATGTTCATGTTGTATTGAGGTAGGTGTATCAAAATGCAAACATAAGCCCTTAAAAACTAATATAAAAAATGAAAACTACAAAACATTATTTCTTATTTGCAATAAGAGAAATCAAAATACAGGATTTTGTTTTCTAGTTAGTAATTACTATCTCAAAAATAGAAGTGAATATATGGACAAACACTAATCTAGGTTCCTCAATCTAAACTTGGATGCTAAGTGATAAGGTGAGAAGACATTAGATACCCACTCCGTCCGATCCAAAGATTAGTAACTCGGAATTTGTGTTGTGGTCGATAACAATTTATCATACATAATATTAAGTTGTAATTTGTGTTGGCTTTATCCCATGTCAAATTTAATTGTAACTCATACTTATTTTCTTGTATTTGTGGGCTATTTTTGTAATTGGGTTAGATTTAGAAGTCTGATGTACTGTTGGAACTGCATCTTCATAGGACATTCAAGGGAATTTGGCACACATGAAATACGCACGTGATTGCTGTTAAAAATCAATTGAGGATCAAATTTGGGAGACACTCATAGGACATTCACACCTATGGATTGCATGGAACCTGTGGAAAAACGGTTATTTAGATCCTCTATTGTACCGTCCCATTCCCACCATATATTTCCCAAATATTTTACCTAAGCATCCACTTGAGAATTCAGAAAATTGTACCCATTTTTGCATGAGCCATATATCTCAATCACAATTACCACTATCCTTGAGTGTATTGTAGTTTTGGGAACCACTGGAGTTTGCCAGAGAAATGACTTGACATAGTCACTTGCGAAAAGGAGATTGGAGGGCTTGAGTACATGTTTGTAGCACTACTTGTAAGGTTGTGTGAGTCAATTTGTACTGCAATTATCTATATTTAGTGGATCATTTTGGCGGCTGCTACGGAGAGGTATTTTTGCCCCTTTTTTGGATTTTTCTCCTTGAAAACACATCCAATGTTATCTTGGGTTTTTCTTCTCTTTATTTATTTTTTATTGCTCATTTATTATGTTTGATATGGTTATCCATGCAATTGTTGGTATAAATGCTTAGTTCAATTGTTTAATCATGTACATTTGGGACATTAAACAATAATTAAAATTGGGGGTCTAAAAAATTACCTAGGTTTCATTTAGGTAAATTCTCACAAAAACATAAAATACTAGTGAAAGAAACGAATAATATTTACATTCCCTTGTTCATCACCCATTAAAGAAATCACAGTCAGCAGAATAACAAAAAGAGGAATTCAATTGGCAATAAAGGTTTGATAGATTAACAAATCATGACCAAAACTCAAAGTCATATCAAGAATGAAAGAATGTTGGTTTTGACCCCACAAACAAAAATGGATTTTTAAATTTAATTATGCATGAACATGATTTCCTGCGTGAGATTCTTGATTATTTAATTAACTTGTGAGTTGTGACTACATGGTGAAACCCTAATATCCTGCGTGAATGTCATAATGCCATGTGTCTCACCTAAAAGTATTGGCCTCTCTAAATGATACATGCACAAGTTATAATGATAATGATGGTTATTTGCATTAAATCTCAGACTAAAAACCCTTAATATATTATATATGATGCATGATTATATTCATGATAAGTTGGCATCAGCAGGAAAAAAAATTAATGTTTAACTCGTGAGATGATCATTTAATAACTAATATTATAAGAGATGAATTATCTACACACATGATGGGCAATTATCTAAGAACCATTAAATATTTAATTTAATTTCATTATTAACTAAATTTCAGGCTACAAAACTCATTGCATGTAGAAAGAAATTTGAGTCTCCAATGATCAATGCGTTCTCTAGTGGAAATTGTGATTTATGAGTCTCCTTCCTAAGTTGGTATGGGGCACATGTGCTATAATTGCTGCGGATCTGTGTAGATGTTGATGTGCTGACAATGGATACCTAGGTAGCAAGGGTTTGATCCACATGATTGTATTTATATGGGTTGGTGTGATGATCATCATTGATGAAATAAGGCCTTGAGGGCTTGAAAAATGAGGTTTTGGAGTCTAGGAATTCCGCATGCTTGGAGGGTTGTAGACTGAGAGCTTACTTAGTGTGTAAAACACTTATGAATGTTTAGACTCCCAAATATAAAATATCCAATACAAGCTTATATTCAAACAATGTATGCGTGGAATATCAAATATAAGCAATACCCAAATATGTGAACTACTCTAAGCCATATTTTAATCATAACTTAGTAGTAATTAAAGGTAAAGATTAAGGGATAGAGAGAAGCAAGCACAAGATAACACCGGCATGTGTTATAGAAGAGGAAATCGAAGAACTCAGAGAAAAAACTCTCTGCTGCCTTCCAAACGGTAAATGATCCACTAGAAAATCAGTTGGGATACATGAATAGCAATAAACCTTCTAAGCTTAATCTACCCAATGCACCTAAGCCCTCCAAGCTTCTTGCTCCAATAAGGTTACGCCTAACCGTGTCTTCTTTAGCTTACCAGATCTCGCAATTAGCCCATTGCATCAACCAATATGAATTGGTTCTCTCTTGAATTGCTTCCCAAACACCAAGAACCTTCTCACTACTATGAATTTGGTGAGGTCAGGATTTGGTTTAAGATCCTCTCAAGGGTATGACAATGGAGAGGGTGAGAGTGAAGGAATTTGAAGTATCAAATATATAAGATTGTGGATGAATCAATCTTGTTTTTCTCTTGAGTTTCTCTTTCACAATTCTCTCTAGGGGCACTCTACATTTCGTGGGTATAAGGGTATTTGTAGTAGGGTATGAGATGGAATGTGAAAAATCAGTTTTCAACAAAACAGGGTGTACTGGCGAGTCACTTTGCGACTGGGATAAGTTGCAAGTTCTAGTCACCAGTTAATAGAAAGGCCAGACCTTACTTTTTGTCCTGTAGTGATCTAGCTGTCCTGACCTTTCAACTTTCTGCATGCTCCACACGTGTGCTAGATTTTGGCAAGTCACCACTCGTGAGTCAGTTGCGAGATCTAGTCACAAGTTGCCTCTTGATGCACACACTTGATCAATTCTTCACACTCTCTCACACACAACCCTTACATTATTCCCACCTAAATACAGGATTTCTAAATCTTGAATTACAAGCAATTTGGGCGCGGAATAAAACCAACACATAGTTGAATAAATTCAACTTTACAGTCTCCCCTTTTGGCTATTTAGTAACAAAACCCTAAAATAGACTCTAGACTTAAAAATGTGAGTTGGGAACAGTTGCCAAAACTCACTCACACCTAATTCTAGATCAGTGAAGTTCTTGAACCATACGAACAAGTCTCCTAAAAACAAAATCACAAAATGCACTCATTAAGTTCATTGTAAGCGGAAAACTTAGAATGCATTTGGGGTAAGCACAATATGATCAAGCAAGTATGAATATGACAATGAAGCATAACTTGACCATACAAGTAACAATCACTATAAATAGTGATTACAATGAACATTCACATGATGAATGAACATCTGGTTATGCAAGCAAATAAGCTCAATGCAAAGTATCATTTGCATGTCCAACACTCAACCAATGCAAGAACACTAAAGCAATTACATCAAGGATACAAGATCTAACAAGGGCACAAAAGTGCTATAGAAAATGCAAAACATTAACTAAAAGTACTAAGCTACATTTAGCAAAGGTACATAAAAGCATAGTCAAAATAGCTAAAACATCCAAGTATCCATAACACAAAATATCCTTTAAAAACAAGTACTAAAACCAATAGAGTACTAAATTAAGTTGCTATGAAAACCATAAAAACGGTAAAAACCGTAAGTGCTATGAAAACCAATGCTATGTTCTCCCCCTCAAGATAAGCTCCCCTTCAAGAGCTACCTAATACTATTCCCCCTTTTTGATTGGAATGGCTAAAGGGCTAAGGCTGGTGAGTAAAGTTGTCAAATTTGGCTGGCAACAAGTTGATTTGGTCCTAGATAGTTGCAAGGCTATTGGAGTGCTCAGTTGCTACATCCTGAAGGCCATCAATCCTCTGAAGTATGATCTGAAAAGCATCGGGAAGAGCTGATGAAGACAATGATGCTCTGCTCCTACCTCAACCATCGCTACATCTTGGGGAAGGATGTTGTCCTTCCGCTTCAGTCTCTGTATCAGTAGGAGGTGCTTCTTCAGGCTTTCAGCTTGTTCATCTCTAGGAATTCGAATCCTATTTCTTAGGATTGTTTGAGTGTTGATGGAAAGAGATGGTGTCATTAGGCTTATGTTTTGTGGAGTCTCCATACCATTTTCATGAAGAATCCTCATTATAAGACTAGGGACAACAAGCTTTGACCTTGCGGTTGTCTTTGTGGCTTCGGTAATGATGTTGTACAAGTGTGCACCAACGTCAATGTAGAGTTTCTCATGAAGATCCATGAGGAATATGGCTCTAGCATTGTTGATGGTTGACAACTTCCTTACTGGATACAAGTTGAACATCATAATATAGGCGAGGCATCTCAAATCTGGAGGAAAAGAGGTTGTGTTGAGGCATCTTCCTTCCCTATAGCCACCAATGCGGAGTTGAACGGAATGAACCCTTCAATAATCTTGTTCTTCAAGTCCAAGTATAGCATCAATGTCCTCCATGTCAAGAGTGAATGCACGTCCTCTAACCTAGCATTCTATGTAATCCTCTTTGAGTGATGCATTTGCATAGAACTCTCTAATCAAAGGTTCACAGACTCTAGGGAGTTCACCAAGGAGTTTATCCTAGCCTCGTCCTTCAAAATAGCTAGGAATGAAGGAATCCTTAAGATCAATAAGGTTCACATGTCTCTTATGAATGATTGGAGCTGTTTCGAATTGATGAGAATATCTCTCAAAGTGTTGAGGGGAGCAAAATAGGTTGTTGTTATGGCGCCTTCTCTTATCACCACGTTGAGCAACAGTTTTTCATGGAGCCATCTACAAAACATAGTAGCAAATACCACAAAAGCAGAGCACAAAGAACGATAACAAACTTGATTAGCACTAAGAAGAGTGACCTATCTCAATTATAGAAATGAACATATATGACCTCCCATATAAACTTGTGTTGATACTGTATTTTGTCCGCCCTTGATTTGCGTGTTGGACCTTGAAAAAATCCAAAAAATATTATTTTCTCTCCATGGGGTTGTGAGAAAATATATAATGGTGTGGCACAACCCATTCGGACAGCAAAGTGCTTAAAGTGCCTTTTTTTTAGCCAAAATTACCAAAATGCCCCTAATCAACCCTGCGTTAACCAAGGTCAAACTAGGTCAAAACCCTCACAAAACAACACCTTTCATAGTTTTACATCAAACCCGAGCTTCTCGGAGATTTTTGGTAATTTTGACTAAGTTTAACCAAGTTGAACTAGGAGTTGACTCCCGATGGGCCCTAGAAACCCTAATTTTGATCCAGCCGTTAGAATGGGTTAAGACCAACTCCATTGCAAATATTATCAAATTCTCATTCCAATGACTATTTATGGGTCAAATCGGAGTTAGAACGGCCAAGATATCATGAAAAATGAGTTAATGCACCAATCGATGCACCGCTAAATTCTGAGAGCCATAACTTTTGATCCGACTATTGGATTTTCAAATTCCATAAATTTTCAAAAACAGGAGGTCAAGATCTTTCCAAGGGTGCCAAGATCAACCTCTTCTATGACCTTTTGAAGGTGGTGGCCTTTGAAGGGTTGCTGGCAACCCTACAAAGGCCACCGCCTTGAAAATTGTGTCGAGGCTATAAATGGCCCCAAGCACCCTTCAAAAAAAAAAAGAAAAAAAAAGAATCATGGGCTCTCTGCTCTTTGCCTGGATGAATTTTAAGCTTTTCTCTCTTCCAAACACGAAAAAGACACAAAAAACACATCAAAGCCTATTGATCTCTTCACCAAAAATACAAGGTAGTGTTCATACCCTCCATCTTCCTCTCCTTGGTTCTACACCTTGGATTTGGGGTTTAGGGGTGTGGATGTAACTTTTTAGCTACTATCCACACCCCTAAATTTTTAAATATTTTCCTAGCATTTATCTTGTTCTTTTTGCTTGAATAACGTGATTTATTGCTTTCTTTAGTATGTTGCTTGCTTTATTTGTGCTTCTAGCCTAAATCTCCTTTCTTTTTATGCCTTATGCCATTTTTCATGCCTTATGCCATTTTTCTTGCTTAGATCTACATCCTTACATGCTTATATGTTTAGATCTACATGCTTATGCTATATGCCATGTTTTCCTGTGCTTTGTTCCTCTTTTGTTCTAGGATGATGTTAGGGTTACATGCTTACATGCTTGTATGATGTTCTTGGCTATGCCTTGCTTGGATCTATGTATCTATGTGTTTATTTCCATGCTATATAGTTAGATCCTTGTCTTCACATGCTTATATGCTTGGATCCATGTTCTTCCATGTCTATGTGCTAGGCTTCTACATGCCTACATGCATATTTCCATGCTTATATGTGTAGATCAGTGTGTTTACATGCTTAGATCGATGTTCTCTACATGCATTATACCAGTATCTATGTGCTTGCGTGCTCTATGCCATGTTGTGTGCCTAGACCTAGGTCATGTTTGTCATGCCATGTGCTATTATAGCCCTTTTGTTACTTTGTCTTTCTTTCTTGTGTTTTGGCCTAATGGTTAGGACCTGATCTAGACCTTATGGTCTTTGTCATAATCCATACACCAAGGCCCACATAAAAGGGTTTGGATCACCCCTATTTGCATGTCTATGCTTGCTTGCTTCTATACTTTATGCTTGTGTTAGCCTCTCTAGTTCTAGGCTATGCCATGCTTGATGCCCTTAGCGGGTTTGTGGTTGTGTGGTTACATCCGACACCCATGAGGCCTTGTTTGGATGTAACCATTTAGGATGCATCACCATGATGTTGGTTGCCTCGTGCATACTTTTCCCCCTTTCTGCTACGTGCGATGATATGCTTACCATGCTTGTTTATGCCACCTGTTGGCTTTCTATGCATCTTTACATGCTTCTTTACATGCTTCTTTACGTGTTCATGCATGAGTCTTGCTTGCTAGTGTGTCACCCATGCTTCAACACGATGAAGTTATGGACATTTGATCCAAACCTACATTTGTCCCTCGCGGATACCACCTATTGTTTGCTTTCTTGCTTGTTTGTCTTCTTGTTTGTTTGCTTTCTTTCTTGTTTCTTTGCTTGCCATGACTACCATGCTTATCTGCTTTATGCCTCTTTCATATGCTCCTTGCATCTTTTCCTTCCAATTCTTGTTTGCTGGTTTCTAGTTTTTGCCTTTGCGTGTACACATATGGAGTGAGGACAAATGGAGCTAGAGCACAGTCTCCTAGGTGCAAGCAAAAAGGGCGAAGATGCAAGCATGTAGATATAAGAAAAACATCTATGTTTGGGAGATTTAAGGGTCTAGCCTCTCCCATTTGGTTAAGTACCTTTTTAAAGCCCCCTTCCTCCCTCCCTCCTTTCTCTTTTAGATGGGTTGTATTAGATATATCCATGTACCATTCGTCCTCATCTCTAGAGTATGATGACTCCTATTTACTTTCCTGTGCCTATATTTTGGGCCATGCTCTAGAGATGTAGGCATTTACTTTCTTGGTTTGTGTGATTGCATTGTGCATGATGTATGTATATATATACTTGCTCGCCCTTTCTAGTGTGATTGTCATAGTCCATATTACCTAAGGCAAAGCGATGCCTAATTTCCACCGTGAAAGTAAGGTGACATGTTGTCGAATTTTCGCCATGGAAATCTGGTACATTGCTCGAATGCCTTAGGAAAACATAGATTGGGACCACACCTATTCAAAAGCCAAACCTCAAAGCACACCATGCATGCAAAGCCACGAAAGCCAATACCAAAATCATGTTTTTACTGCCAATTTTTGAAAATTAAGGTTTTATCAAAACAAAGGATTGTCCTTGGACAGGCGTTGTGGGGCGCCGAACATCTTCCCTACACGTATTCTGGACCTAAGAATCAAGATTTTTTTTTTTTTTCATCCATGTTAGATTAGGAAAAATGCCCTTTTTCTTAGTCTAGGATTGGTAATAAAATCAATTAAAAATAGGTGACCAATCACACCTTAGAAAAACCTGATGATTGGTGGCGACTTCACTTATCTTTGGTAATTCCGTTAAAATTTGGCCAAGATTCCAGACACACCTCCAAAGGTAGACAAATACCCTCCTCCACCGAGAAAGAGAGCACCCAAAACTCCATGTGAACAACCGCACAATAACTAAGAAGGGCCTTCCATGGGCCCTGTGCGCGTGGGGGCGTCACCACTGCAGGTGGTCGAACGAAGGCCCGACAACGGCAATTTTTCGCTCCGATCGAGGCCGAGCGTCGACAACTTGATTACATTGAGATAGAAGCTTTTCATTTGGCATCTTTTCTTTTGACCATTTCGATCTTTACATCTCTTTTTGAGATCGATGCCTAAAATTTTTGATATTTCAATTTGATGAGTAAGACTTTGGCTTTTGGCACCATACATTTCAATACATGTCGCTTTCCCTTTTTCCTAGTCAAATACTAGTTTGTGCAATGAATTTTTCAGCTCATTATCTCTTTTTGAGATTTGACATTTGTTGCGCTTTTAAGCAAAAAAATAAGTGGGAAGAGATATAGGCATAAGTCTACGCATGTCTTAAGATCAACAAAACTATTGACTAATCATTCATCACAAGTTTGAAGATCTATTTAAACAATCACATAGATGTGATGTCAAGATGTTTACCACAAAGATACAAGTTCATAGAGAACAAGCTAAGATCATTAATGCACAAAGCCATTAGTATGGAGGTACAAGGCTAAACATGCATGTGACAATACACAACATTGCCGATCAAACTTTTTGGACTTTATACCTTTTATGTGCTTTTGGATTTTTGACATAAATAAGCAAAGAATGATAAAAAAAAACAATAAAAACAATAAAAACATGCTAGAATATGAAATAAGCAAACAACCAACAATGTCACATTATATAGAAAGAATTAATGCATGAACATGTTATAATGCTTATGCATGAGTACCCTTCTTCACCCACATGGCATGTGCGTTTATCCTTTGAGGATTGGGTACTTGAGCCATGATTCTCAAACCTTAAGGTGAAGTTGGCCAAACATGAGGTGACGGTATCAATCATCTTCATCACATCACTCATAACGGGTTCTTCTTCTCGCCTTTTTGGTTGTTTGGGTTTCCCATTGCCTTTTCCTTGTCTTCTTGGCTTTTGAAGGTCCACATTCTTCAATGCTTGGAGCTTGTAGCAATTTGGCTTAGTGTGCCCGCAAATTCCACAATGATGGCAATAGTGTTATGTTTGTGGACCTTTTTGTGCCTTAGGAAGAGACTTTCCTTTTGCCTTGGGTATAGCCACAATTTGATTTGGAGACTTTGTCAAAACCTTTTGATTCACCACATTTGGCTTCTTTTCAAATTTTAACTTATCAACAAGAGGAGTTGATGGTTCTTTAGCCTTGACAAACTTCATTTCCTTAGACACTTTAGAGCTTGAGCTACTTTCTCTGATGTTCCCTAAGCCACTTCTATCCGAATAGGGCTTTTGATAGGCAAGCACTTTATCAAGTTTCTTGGAAGCAACATGCTCCACTTTAGCATTTTCTTGAACAACTTCAGGCTCAAGAAACTTTATCTTGGAACAGTGTTGTTTAGTTCTTCATTTAACCTTTCAACTTCACACCTGGTCTCTTTGTAATGCACAAGGATGCTTTTATAATCATCTTTAGCTTTCTTCATCTTTTTAATGGCTACCTTATCCACTCTTGCATATTCTTCACACTTTTCAAGAAGTGCACTGTAGGATTCTTGCAATCTATTTGTTCCTTCATAAATGCATTTTTCTTCATCATCATCGGATTCATCTCCAACACCAATAGATTCCACTTCGGTATGCTCATCAAGCTCTTCCACTAGATTACTTAAATCTTCTAAAGAATCTACGGGTGCAATGGTCATAAAAGCAGAGTAGTTTTCTTCCCCATCACACCTTTCTTTAGAGTCGGAGTTTAAGCTATCCAAATCACTAAGGGTTGTAGCAAGAGCTCTATCCTTTGCCTTTAAATACGTGGGGCATTCTTTCTTCACATGACCATGCCTGTTGCACTCATAACAAGTGACTGTTGGAGAAGGAGAAGAGTCTATGGAATCCTTCCTTTTGAATTCCTTCTTGTCTTTCTTGAAATTGGAGAATTTTCCTTTCTAAAAGGACTTCCCATCCTTTTTGAATTTCAAGAACTTACGAAAGTTCTTTGCAAGGAATGCCACATCTTTTTCAACCTTGTCCTCATCCGAGGAATCTTGAGCTTCAATTCTCTCATTGATCGTCTTAAGAGCAAGAGATTTGCTCTTCCTTTGAGATGGTAAAGAGAGCTCATATGTTTGAAGAGAGCCAATAAGTTCTTGGACCTTTATCTCATCAAGATCCTCGCTTTCCTCAATGGCAGTCACCTTGGCTCAGAAGCTCTCCGGCAATGATCTAAGAATCTTTCTTACTACTTTGGAGTCTTCCGTCTTCTCACCCAAGTTCAATTTTCTGATTACCACTTCATTCAACTTTCTATAGAATGAGTCAAATGATTCATCTTCAATTCTTCAAACCGAGTAGTAAGCATTTGAAGCTTGGTATCCTTCACCTTCTTGGTGCCTTCATAGGTGGTCTCCAAAATTTGCCATGACTCCTTGGTAATTGACACGTAAGAAATCTTGTGAAATTCATTCGGTGAGACACCACAAAATATAGCATTAAGTGCTTTGCTATTAGCATTAGTCATTGCGAGAGCTACCTTATCCCAAGTAGATTTGGCAGCCTCCGGCCTTGTCCAACCAACTTCTACAACATCCCACACACTCTTACCAATGGAGCACAAAAATGCACGCATGCGCATTTTTCAAAATGTGTAATTTCTCCCATCAAAGAAGGGAGGTGCATCGAGGGATTGAGACCTATTCATCCTAAGGGTTAAGGATCACACTAAGAATATAGAAATCCATCAAAGTTTACCCGCTCTGATACCAATTGAAAGTTCACCTAGTGTGTAAAACACTTGTGAATGTTTAGACCTCCAAATACAAAATATCCAATACAATCTTATATTCAATCAATGTATGTGCGGAATATGAAATATAAGCAATACCCAAATATGCAAACTACTCTAAGCCATATTTTAATCACAACTTAGTAGTAATTAAAAGCAAAGAGTAAGGGATAGAAAGAAACAAATACAAGATAACACTGGCATGTGTTATCAAAGAGGAAACCGAAGAACTTGACGAAAAACCTCTTCGCCACCTTCCAAGCGGTAAATGATCCACTAGAAAATCAGTTGGGGTACATGAATAGCAGTAGACCCTCTAAGCCTAATCTTCTCGATGCACCTAATCCCTCGAAGTTTCTTGCTCCAATAAGGTTATGCCTAACCGTGTCTTCTTTAGCTTACCGGATCCCACAATTAGCCCATTACATCAACCAATGTGAATTGGTTCTCTCTTGAACTGCTTCCCAAACACCAAGAACCTTCTCACTGCTATGAATTCGGTGAGGTAAGGATTTGGCTTAAGATCCTCTCAAGGGTATGACAACGGAAGGGGTAAGAGTAGAGGAATTTGGAGAATCAAATGTATAAGATTGTGGATGAATTAATCTTATTTTTTTCTCAAAATTATCTCTAAAAGCACTCTACACTTTGTAGGTATAAGAATATTTATAGTAGGGTATGAGATAAAATGTGAAAAGTCAGTTTTCAACAAAACTAGGTGTACTGTCAAGTCACTTTGCGGCTGGGATAAGTCGTGAGTTTCAATCGCCAGTTAATAGAAAGTTCTTACTGTACTATTTGTCCTATAGTGATCTAGCTGTTCTAACCCTTCAACTTCCTGCATGCTCCACATATGTGCTAGATTCTGGCAAGTCACCACTCGTGAGTCAGTTGCGAGTTGCCACTTGATGTACACACTTGATCAATTCTTCACACTTTCTTACACATAACCCTTACATTATTCCTACATAAATACAGGATTTTTAAATGCTGAATTACAAGTAAATTTGGTACGGAATAAAGCCAACAAATAGTTGAATAAATTCAACTTTACATAGACAATGAAATTATTATCAGATGTTGAAAGGAGAAGAAAGTCAAATGTGGTGAGGTTCTTTATTTATTTATTTGAGTTTTAGGATTTTGGAGAATCACATTTTCAGATGATAAAATTATATATTTATCCTTAAATTCTAAGAAAAACAACACGAGAAAAATTGGGCATATGAGGATTTTTTGAGGTGGGAAATTTGAGTGACAATCTAACAGTAACACTCGGTGCTTTGCGGCTGGTTAAAGTGACACTTTGACCCCAATTTTCCAATATTTCTTTTTGCACCGACTCTAATTTCATTCAGATTTTTTTAATAATAAAAAAAATGAACTTCTTTAAGGGATAATCAAAGGTTTTTAATCAAGATGGACTCTCTCCTGGATGAGGATGATTCCAATTATGATTGGGTCTTCCAAATTATTAATTTAATTATTAATTTTTTAAAAATAATTAAATATGATAATAAAAATTTTACAATTATCTTGTAAGATCTTTCATTAAATGCATGACATTGACAATTTTTCAAATTAATCAATTAGGATTGATATTTTATTTGATTTTAATAACTCATTTCAAGGACCAATCAAAATCAACTAAGTTTTTTATTTATTTTTTAAACAAACTCAACTTTCATTTAATGAAGAGATAAGAAATCAGAGTACAGTGCTTCCCAAGCTGGTGGAGGAGAGTTCTCCATCCAAAGTATATCCTTGGCTATATTCCTAGCATACAGAGGCGACGCTACACACCATTGTTATTAATACCGTTTCGGACCCTGTTTCGGTTTGTCTAGTGAAATGGAATATTTCGGTACCGGCTGATTTCGGCGTACCGTTTCAGGGTGTTTCGGGGTTCTTAAAAAATAATTTATATATATTCTTGTTGAACATAAAATTGTCAATTCTAATAAATAAATAACTAAATATCAAATAATACAAATCATTTAGTCTTAACTCTTAAGTCTTAAACATCAATATAACATCAATTTAACATCACACAATAAGAAGATTTACAAGTCAATAACTAAATATAAAAAAATACAAGATTTACTCCTCTTCATCATCATCCATGAGAGAATGATCAAATTCATCATCAAAAGAACTCCCAAGAACTACCAGCAACCATTGGACCTTTACTCTTCTTCTTTTTTATTTATTTATTTAATAATAGGCCAAATCCAGTACCGGCTGAAATTTGCATCTCTGCCGAAATTGGCCAGAATTGACCGAAATGACCCAGAATGGCCCGAAATTTGACCCGAGGTGGAACATGGGGTATTCCGGTACTGGTTTGCATACCAGTACGAAAAATTCCGGCCAGAACGGAACGAAATCAATAACAATGCTACACACAGCTTAGGGTGTTTCGAGGAACACCCTGACCTGAAAAAAAAAAAAATTATATAATAAATTAGAAACACCCTAATTAGGAACACCCTCAAATTAAAAAAAAAAAAAAAAAAAACAGAAATTTATTTGCTTAGTTGCTCTACTTTCAAGTTTCAAGCAAAAAAAAAAAAAAAGCCCAAAAAAAATTTGAACTAAATCTGAAAAAAAAAAAAAAAAAAAAGAAAAGAAAAGAAAAGAGTAATAGAGCCACAAGTCCACAACAAGCCCACGGCAAGCCCACTAAATTATAGAGGTAGCAAACCTTACCCACAGATTCTCCCAAAAAAAAAAAAAAAAAAAATACAAGAACCAAACTCCAATATAGGTAACAGAGCAAATCACTTCTATATCAATCCATCACTAAAGGATTTATCAAAGAAAAAGAAATCACTAAACTTCTAAAGGCCTAACCTAAAGCAAACCTATTACCTAAAGATAGCAATGCCGTTATGCCTCAGACCCTCAGAGCAAGAGCAACGCCGCTGGAGATCGGATCCAGTCCAGATTGTCGTTGGAGATCGGAAGTCTAGATCGTCCTCGCTCGTCGCTCGCCTCGTCGACGTCGGAGATCACTCGTCGGTCGTCGCGACGTTGCCACTGTCACCGAGTCTGCCTCAGCGGCGCCGGCCTTAGCCTTTAGGCCTCCTGCTCGGCTACTCCAGTGCTCCCTCCCTCAAGGTATTTCATTTTCTCTCTCTTTTTCTCTCTGACTCTCTCTCAATCTCTTAGTCTCTCTCTCTCTCTCTCCTCTCTCTCTCTCTCTCTCTCTATTGAATGAAATGAAAATTTATAAAATGAATGAAACTCCTCTCTCTCTCT